>NC_133114.1:7435992-7523836 GCF_022965805.1 Primulina eburnea
CCAAAATAAAGTCCATAGAAATGTCAATCCAAGTTCTTTTTAAGAATAGCACGCAAAAGTGTTCCCAAAGTTCTATTGACAACTTCAGTTTGTCCATCCGTTTGAGGATGAAAAGTAGTAGAAAACAACAATTTTGTGCCAAGTTTAGCCCATAAAGTCTTCCAAAAGTAACTCAAGAATTTAACATCGCGACCAGAAACAATAGTCCTAGGCATGCCATGCAACCTAACGACTTCTCTAAAGAACAAATCCGCAATGTTTGAAGCATCATCGGTTTTATGACAAGCTATAAAATGTGCCATCTTAGAGAATCTATCCACAACAACAAAAATAGAATCCCTCCCCTTCTTAGTCCTAGGCAACCCCAAAATAAAGTCCATAGAAATGTCAATCCAAGTTCTTTTTAAGAATAGCACGCAAAAGTGTTCCCAAAGTTCTATTGACAACTTCAGTTTGTCCATCCGTTTGAGGATGACAAGTAGTAGAAAACAACAATTTTGTGCCAAGTTTAGCCCATAAAGTCTTCCAAAAGTAACTCAAGAATTTAACATCGCGACCAGAAACAATAGTCCTAGGCATGCCATGCAACCTAACGACTTCTCTAAAGAACAAATCCGCCAATGTTTGAAGCATCATCGGTTTTATGACAAGCTATAAAATGTGCCATCTTAGAGAATCTATCCACAACAACCAAAATAGAATCCCTCCCCTTCTTAGTCCTAGGCAACCCCAAAATAAAGTCCATAGAAATGTCAATCCAAGTTCTTTTTAAGAATAGCACGCAAAAGTGTTCCCAAAGTTCTATTGACAACTTCAGTTTGTCCATCCGTTTGAGGATGACAAGTAGTAGAAAACAACAATTTTGTGCCAAGTTTAGCCCATAGAGTCTTCCAAAAGTAACTCAAGAATTTAACATCGCGACCAGAAACAATAGTCCTAGGCATGCCATGCAACCTAACGACTTCTCTAAAGAACAAATCCGCCATGTTTGAAGCATCATCGGTTTTATGACAAGCTATAAAATGTGCCATCTTAGAGAATCTATCCACAACAACAAAATAGAATCCCTCCCCTTCTTAGTCCTAGGCAACCCCAAAATAAAGTCCATAGAATTGTCAATCCAAGTTCTTTTTAAGAATAGCACGCAAAAGTGTTCCCAAAGTTCTATTGACAACTTCAGTTTGTCCATCCGTTTGAGGATGACAAGTAGTAGAAAACAACAATTTTGTGCCAAGTTTAGCCCATAAGTCTTCCAAAAGTAACTCAAGAATTTAACATCGCGACAGAAACAATAGTCCTAGGCATGCCATGCAACCTACGACTTCTCTAAAGAACAAATCCGCAATGTTTGAAGCATCATCGGTTTTATGACAAGCTATAAAATGTGCCATCTTAGAGAATCTATCCACAACAACAAAATAGAATCCCTCCCCTTCTTAGTCCTAGGCAACCCCAAAATAAAGTCCATAGAATGTCAATCCAAGTTCTTTTTAAGAATAGCACGCAAAAGTGTTCCCAAAGTTCTATTGACAACTTCAGTTTGTCCATCCGTTTGAGGATGACAAGTAGTAGAAAACAACAATTTTGTGCCAAGTTTAGCCCATAAAGTCTTCCAAAAGTAACTCAAGAATTTAACATCGCGACCAGAACAATAGTCCTAGGCATGCCATGCAACCTAACGACTTCTCTAAAGAACAAATCCGCAATGTTTGAAGCATCATCGGTTTTATGACAAGCTATAAAATGTGCCATCTTAGAGAATCTATCCACAACAACCAAAATAGAATCCCTCCCCTTCTTAGTCCTAGGCAACCCCAAAATAAAGTCCATAGAAATGTCAATCCAAGTTCTTTTTAAGAATAGCACGCAAAGTGTTCCCAAAGTTCTATTGACAACTTCAGTTTGTCCATCCGTTTGAGGATGAAAAGTAGTAGAAAACAACAATTTTGTGCCAAGTTTAGCCCATAAGTTTTCCAAAAGTAACTCAAGAATTTAACATCGCTGACCAGAAACAATAGTCCTAGGCATGCCATGCAACCTATCGACTTCTCTAAAGAACAAATCCGCAATGTTTGAAGCATCATCGGTTTTATGACAAGCTATAAAATGTGCCATCTTAGAGAATCTATCCACAACAACAAAAATAGAATCCCTCCCCTTCTTAGTCCAACCCCAAAATAAAGTCCATAGAAATGTCAATCCAAGTTCTTTTTAAGAATAGCACGCAAAAGTGTTCCCAAAGTTCTATTGACAACTTCAGTTTGTCCATCCGTTTGAGGATGAAAAGTAGTAGAAAACAACAATTTTGTGCCAAGTTTAGCCCATAAAGTCTTCCAAAAGTAACTCAAGAATTTAACATCGCGACCAGAAACAATAGTCCTAGGCATGCCATGCAACCTATCGACTTCTCTAAAGAACAAATCCGCCATGTTTGAAGCATCATCGGTTTTATGACAAGCTATAAAATGTGCCATCTTAGAGAATCTATCCACAACAACAAAAATAGAATCCCCTCCCTTCTTAGTCCTAGGCAACCCCAAAATAAAGTCCATAGAAATGTCAATCCAAGTTCTTTTTAAGAATAGCACGCAAAAGTGTTCCCAAAGTTCTATTGACAACTTCAGTTTGTCCATCCGTTTGAGGATGACAAGTAGTAGAAAACAACAATTTTGTGCCAAGTTTAGCCCATAAAGTCTTCCAAAAGTAACTCAAGAATTTAACATCGCGACCAGAAACAATAGTCCTAGGCATGCCATGCAACCTAACGACTTCTCTAAAGAACAAATCCGCAATGTTTGAAGCATCATCGGTTTTATGACAAGCTATAAAATGTGCCATCTTAGAGAATCTATCCACAACAACCAAAATAGAATCCCTCCCCTTCTTAGTCCTAGGCAACCCCAAAATAAAGTCCATAGAAATGTCAATCCAAGTTCTTTTTAAGAATAGCACGCAAAAGTGTTCCCAAAGTTCTATTGACAACTTCAGTTTGTCCATCCGTTTGAGGATGAAAAGTAGTAGAAAACAACAATTTTGTGCCAAGTTTAGCCCATAAAGTCTTCCAAAAGTAACTCAAGAATTTAACATCGCGACCAGAAACAATAGTCCTAGGCATGCCATGCAACCTAATCGACTTCTCTAAAGAACAAATCCGCAATGTTTGAAGCATCATCGGTTTTATGACAAGCTATAAAATGTGCCATCTTAGAGAATCTATCCACAACAACAAAAATAGAATCCCTCCCCTTCTTAGTCCTAGGCAACCCCAAAATAAAGTCCATAGAAATGTCAATCCAAGTTCTTTTTAAGAATAGCACGCAAAAGTGTTCCCAAAGTTCTATTGACAACTTCAGTTTGTCCATCCGTTTGAGGATGACAAGTAGTAGAAAACAACAATTTTGTGCCAAGTTTAGCCCATAAAGTCTTCCAAAAGTAACTCAAGAATTTAACATCGCGACCAGAAACAATAGTCCTAGGCATGCCATGCAACCTAACGACTTCTCTAAAGAACAAATCCGCAATGTTTGAAGCATCATCGGTTTTATGACAAGCTATAAAATGTGCCATCTTAGAGAATCTATCCACAACAACCAAAATAGAATCCCTCCCCTTCTTAGTCCTAGGCAACCCCAAAATAAAGTCCATAGAAATGTCAATCCAAGTTCTTTTTAAGAATAGCACGCAAAAGTGTTCCCAAAGTTCTATTGACAACTTCAGTTTGTCCATCCGTTTGAGGATGAAAAGTAGTAGAAAACAACAATTTTGTGCCAAGTTTAGCCCATAAGTCTTCCAAAAGTAACTCAAGAATTTAACATCGCGACCAGAAACAATAGTCCTAGGCATGCCATGCAACCTAACGACTTCTCTAAAGAACAAATCCGCAATGTTTGAAGCATCATCGGTTTTATGACAAGCTATAAAATGTGCCATCTTAGAGAATCTATCCACAACAACAAAATAGAATCCCTCCCCTTCTTAGTCCTAGGCAACCCCAAAATAAAGTCCATAGAAATGTCAATCCAAGTTCTTTTTAAGAATAGCACGCAAAAGTGTTCCCAAAGTTCTATTGACAACTTCAGTTTGTCCATCCGTTTGAGGATGACAAGTAGTAGAAAACAACAATTTTGTGCCAAGTTTAGCCCATAAAGTCTTCCAAAAGTAACTCAAGAATTTAACATCGCGACCAGAAACAATAGTCCTAGGCATGCCATGCAACCTAACGACTTCTCTAAAGAACAAATCCGCAATGTTTGAAGCATCATCGGTTTTATGACAAGCTATAAAATGTGCCATCTTAGAGAATCTATCCACAACAACAAAAATAGAATCCCTCCCCTTCTTAGTCCTAGGCAACCCCAAAATAAAGTCCATAGAAATGTCAATCCAAGTTCTTTTTAAGAATAGCACGCAAAAGTGTTCCCAAAGTTCTATTGACAACTTCAGTTTGTCCATCCGTTTGAGGATGACAAGTAGTAGAAAACAACAATTTTGTGCCAAGTTTAGCCCATAAAGTCTTCCAAAAGTAACTCAAGAATTTAACATCGCGACCAGAAACAATAGTCCTAGGCATGCCATGCAACCTAACGACTTCTCTAAAGAACAAATCCGCAATGTTTGAAGCATCATCGGTTTTATGACAAGCTATAAAATGTGCCATCTTAGAGAATCTATCCACAACAACAAAATAGAATCCCTCCCCTTCTTAGTCCTAGGCAACCCCAAAATAAAGTCCATAGAAATGTCAATCCAAGTTCTTTTTAAGAATAGCACGCAAAAGTGTTCCCAAAGTTCTATTGACAACTTCAGTTTGTCCATCCGTTTGAGGATGACAAGTAGTAGAAAACAACAATTTTGTGCCAAGTTTAGCCCATAAAGTCTTCCAAAAGTAACTCAAGAATTTAACATCGCGACCAGAAACAATAGTCCTAGGCATGCCATGCAACCTAACGACTTCTCTAAAGAACAAATCCGCAATGTTTGAAGCATCATCGGTTTTATGACAAGCTATAAAATGTGCCATCTTAGAGAATCTATCCACAACAACAAAAATAGAATCCCTCCCCTTCTTAGTCCTAGGCAACCCCAAAATAAAGTCCATAGAAATGTCAATCCAAGTTCTTTTTAAGAATAGCACGCAAAAGTGTTCCCAAAGTTCTATTGACAACTTCAGTTTGTCCATCCGTTTGAGGATGAAAAGTAGTAGAAAACAACAATTTTGTGCCAAGTTTAGCCCATAAAGTCTTCCAAAAGTAACTCAAGAATTTAACATCGCGACCAGAAACAATAGTCCTAGGCATGCCATGCAACCTAACGACTTCTCTAAAGAACAAATCCGCCATGTTTGAAGCATCATCGGTTTTATGACAAGCTATAAAATGTGCCATCTTAGAGAATCTATCCACAACAACAAAAATAGAATCCCTCCCCTTCTTAGTCCTAGGCAACCCCAAAATAAAGTCCATAGAAATGTCAATCCAAGTTCTTTTTAAGAATAGCACGCAAAAGTGTTCCCAAAGTTCTATTGACAACTTCAGTTTGTCCATCCGTTTGAGGATGACAAGTAGTAGAAAACAACAATTTTGTGCCAAGTTTAGCCCATAAAGTCTTCCAAAAGTAACTCAAGAATTTAACATCGCGACCAGAAACAATAGTCCTAGGCATGCCATGCAACCTAACGACTTCTCTAAAGAACAAATCCGCAATGTTTGAAGCATCATCGGTTTTATGACAAGCTATAAAATGTGCCATCTTAGAGAATCTATCCACAACAACAAAAATAGAATCCCTCCCCTTCTTAGTCCTAGGCAACCCCAAAATAAAGTCCATAGAAATGTCAATCCAAGTTCTTTTTAAGAATAGCACGCAAAAGTGTTCCCAAAGTTCTATTGACAACTTCAGTTTGTCCATCCGTTTGAGGATGACAAGTAGTAGAAAACAACAATTTTGTGCCAAGTTTAGCCCATAAGTCTTCCAAAAGTAACTCAAGAATTTAACATCGCGACCAGAAACAATAGTCCTAGGCATGCCATGCAACCTACGACTTCTCTAAAGAACAAATCCGCCATGTTTGAAGCATCATCGGTTTTATGACAAGCTATAAAATGTGCCATCTTAGAGAATCTATCCACAACAACAAAAATAGAATCCCTCCCCTTCTTAGTCCTAGGCAACCCCAAAATAAAGTCCATAGAAATGTCAATCCAAGTTCTTTTTAAGAATAGCACGCAAAAGTGTTCCCAAAGTTCTATTGACAACTTCAGTTTGTCCATCCGTTTGAGGATGAAAAGTAGTAGAAAACAACAATTTTGTGCCAAGTTTAGCCCATAAAGTCTTCCAAAAGTAACTCAAGAATTTAACATCGCGAACAGAATCAATAGTCCTAGGCATGCCATGCAACCTAACGACTTCTCTAAAGAACAAATCCGCAATGTTTGAAGCATCATCGGTTTTATGACAAGCTATAAAATGTGCCATCTTAGAGAATCTATCCACAACAACAAAAATAGAATCCCTCCCCTTCTTAGTCCTAGGCAACCCCAAAATAAAGTCCATAGAAATGTCAATCCAAGTTCTTTTTAAGAATAGCACGCAAAAGTGTTCCAAAGTTCTATTGACAACTTCAGTTTGTCCATCCGTTTGAGGATGACAAGTAGTAGAAAACAACAATTTTGTGCCAAGTTTAGCCCATAAAGTCTTCCAAAAGTAACTCAAGAATTTAACATCGCGACCAGAAACAATAGTCCTAGGCATGCCATGCAACCTAACGACTTCTCTAAAGAACAAATCCGCAATGTTTGAAGCATCATCGGTTTTATGACAAGCTATAAAATGTGCCATCTTAGAGAATCTATCCACAACAACAAAATAGAATCCCTCCCCTTCTTAGTCCTAGGCAACCCCAAAATAAAGTCCATAGAAATGTCAATCCAAGTTCTTTTTAAGAATAGCACGCAAAAGTGTTCCCAAAGTTCTATTGACAACTTCAGTTTGTCCATCCGTTTGAGGATGAAAAGTAGTAGAAAACAACAATTTTGTGCCAAGTTTAGCCCATAAAGTCTTCCAAAAGTAACTCAAGAATTTAACATCGCGACCAGAAACAATAGTCCTAGGCATGCCATGCAACCTAACGACTTCTCTAAAGAACAAATCCGCAATGTTTGAAGCATCATCGGTTTTATGACAAGCTATAAAATGTGCCATCTTAGAGAATCTATCCACAACAACAAAATAGAATCCCTCCCCTTCTTAGTCCTAGGCAACCCCAAAATAAAGTCCATAGAAATGTCAATCCAAGTTCTTTTTAAGAATAGCACGCAAAAGTGTTCCCAAAGTTCTATTGACAACTTCAGTTTGTCCATCCGTTTGAGGATGACAAGTAGTAGAAAACAACAATTTTGTGCCAAGTTTAGCCCATAAAGTCTTCCAAAAGTAACTCAAGAATTTAACATCGCGACCAGAAACAATAGTCCTAGGCATGCCATGCAACCTAACGACTTCTCTAAAGAACAAATCCGCAATGTTTGAAGCATCATCGGTTTTATGACAAGCTATAAAATGTGCCATCTTAGAGAATCTATCCACAACAACCAAAATAGAATCCCTCCCCTTCTTAGTCCTAGGCAACCCCAAAATAAAGTCCATAGAAATGTCAATCCAAGTTCTTTTTAAGAATAGCACGCAAAAGTGTTCCCAAAGTTCTATTGACAACTTCAGTTTGTCCATCCGTTTGAGGATGAAAAGTAGTAGAAAACAACAATTTTGTGCCAAGTTTAGCCCATAAGTCTTCCAAAAGTAACTCAAGAATTTAACATCGCGACCAGAAACAATAGTCCTAGGCATGCCATGCAACCTATCGACTTCTCTAAAGAACAAATCCGCCATGTTTGAAGCATCATCGGTTTTATGACAAGCTATAAAATGTGCCATCTTAGAGAATCTATCCACAACAACAAAATAGAATCCCTCCCCTTCTTAGTCCTAGGCAACCCCAAAATAAAGTCCATAGAAATTGTCAATCCAAGTTCTTTTTAAGAATAGCACGCAAAAGTGTTCCCAAAGTTCTATTGACAACTTCAGTTTGTCCATCCGTTTGAGGATGACAAGTAGTAGAAAACAACAATTTTGTGCCAAGTTTAGCCCATAAAGTCTTCCAAAAGTAACTCAAGAATTTAACATCGCGAACATAATCAATAGTCCTAGGCATGCCATGCAACCTAACGACTTCTCTAAAGAACAAATCCGCAATGTTTGAAGCATCATCGGTTTTATGACAAGCTATAAAATGTGCCATCTTAGAGAATCTATCCACAACAACAAAAATAGAATCCCTCCCTTCTTAGTCCTAGGCAACCCAAAATAAAGTCCATAGAAATGTCAATCCAAGTTCTTTTTAAGAATAGCACGCAAAAGTGTTCCCAAAGTTCTATTGACAACTTCAGTTTGTCCATCCGTTTGAGGATGACAAGTAGTAGAAAACAACAATTTTGTGCCAAGTTTAGCCCATAGAAGTCTTCCAAAAGTAACTCAAGAATTTAACATCGCGACCAGAAACAATAGTCCTAGGCATGCCATGCAACCTAACGACTTCTCTAAAGAACAAATCCGCAATGTTTGAAGCATCATCGGTTTTATGACAAGCTATAAAATGTGCCATCTTAGAGAATCTATCCACAACAACCAAAATAGAATCCCTCCCCTTCTTAGTCCTAGGCAACCCCAAAATAAAGTCCATAGAAATGTCAATCCAAGTTCTTTTTAAGAATAGCACGCAAAAGTGTTCCCAAAGTTCTATTGACAACTTCAGTTTGTCCATCCGTTTGAGGATGACAAGTAGTAGAAAACAACAATTTTGTGCCAAGTTTAGCCCATAGAGTTTTCCAAAAGTAACTCAAGAATTTAACATCGCGACCAGAAACAATAGTCCTAGGCATGCCATGCAACCTATCGACTTCTCTAAAGAACAAATCCGCCATGTTTGAAGCATCATCGGTTTTATGACAAGCTATAAAATGTGCCATCTTAGAGAATCTATCCACAACAACCAAAATAGAATCCCTCCCCTTCTTAGTCCTAGGCAACCCCAAAATAAAGTCCATAGAATGTCAATCCAAGTTCTTTTTAAGAATAGCACGCAAAAGTGTTCCCAAAGTTCTATTGACAACTTCAGTTTGTCCATCCGTTTGAGGATGAAAAGTAGTAGAAAACAACAATTTTGTGCCAAGTTTAGCCCATAAAGTCTTCCAAAAGTAACTCAAGAATTTAACATCGCGACCAGAATCAATAGTCCTAGGCATGCCATGCAACCTAACGACTTCTCTAAAGAACAAATCCGCAATGTTTGAAGCATCATCGGTTTTATGACAAGCTATAAAATGTGCCATCTTAGAGAATCTATCCACAACAACAAAAATAGAATCCCTCCCCTTCTTAGTCCTAGGCAACCCCAAAATAAAGTCCATAGAAATGTCAATCCAAGTTCTTTTTAAGAATAGCACGCAAAAGTGTTTCCAAAGTTCTATTGACAACTTCAGTTTGTCCATCCGTTTGAGGATGACAAGTAGTAGAAAACAACAATTTTGTGCCAAGTTTAGCCCATAAAGTCTTCCAAAAGTAACTCAAGAATTTAACATCTCGACCAGAAACAATAGTCCTAGGCATGCCATGCAACCTAACGACTTCTCTAAAGAACAAATCCGCAATGTTTGAAGCATCATCGGTTTTATGACAAGCTATAAAATGTGCCATCTTAGAGAATCTATCCACAACAACCAAAATAGAATCCCTCCCCTTCTTAGTCCTAGGCAACCCCAAAATAAAGTCCATAGAAATGTCAATCCAAGTTCTTTTTAAGAATAGCACGCAAAAGTGTTCCCAAAGTTCTATTGACAACTTCAGTTTGTCCATCCGTTTGAGGATGAAAAGTAGTAGGAAAACAACAATTTTGTGCCAAGTTTAGCCCATTAGAGTTTTCCAAAAGTAACTCAAGAATTTAACATCGCGACCAGAAACAATAGTCCTAGGCATGCCATGCAACCTATCGACTTCTCTAAAGAACAAATCCGCCATGTTTGAAGCATCATCGGTTTTATGGACAAGCTATAAAATGTGCCATCTTAGAGAATCTATCCACAACAACAAAAATAGAATCCCTCCCCTTCTTAGTCCTAGGCAACCCCAAAATAAAGTCCTATAGAATTGTCAATCCAAGTTCTTTTTAAGAATAGCACGCAAAAGTGTTCCCAAAGTTCTATTGACAACTTCAGTTTGTCCATCCGTTTGAGGATGAAAAGTAGTAGAAAACAACAATTTTGTGCAAGTTTAGCCCATAAAGTCTTCCAAAAGTAACTCAAGAATTTAACATCGCGACCATAATCAATAGTCCTAGGCATGCCATGCAACCTAAGGACTTCTCTAAAGAACAAATCCGCAATGTTTGAAGCATCATCGGTTTTATGACAAGCTATAAAATGTGCCATCTTAGAGAATCTATCCACAACAACAAAAATAGAATCCCTCTCCTTCTTAGTCCTAGGCAACCCAAAATAAAGTCCATAGAAATGTCAATCCAAGTTCTTTTTAAGAATAGCACGCAAAAGTGTTCCCAAAGTTCTATTGACAACTTCAGTTTGTCCATCCGTTTGAGGATGACAAGTAGTAGAAAACAACAATTTTGTGCCAAGTTTAGCCCATAGAAGTCTTCCAAAAGTAACTCAAGAATTTAACATCTCGACCAGAAACAATAGTCCTAGGCATGCCATGCAACCTAACGACTTCTCTAAAGAACAAATCCGCAATGTTTGAAGCATCATCGGTTTTATGACAAGCTATAAAATGTGCCATCTTAGAGAATCTATCCACAACAACCAAAATAGAATCCCTCCCCTTCTTAGTCCTAGGCAACCCCAAAATAAAGTCCATAGAAATGTCAATCCAAGTTCTTTTTAAGAATAGCACGCAAAAGTGTTCCCAAAGTTCTATTGACAACTTCAGTTTGTCCATCCGTTTGAGGATGAAAAGTAGTAGGAAAACAACAATTTTGTGCCAAGTTTAGCCCATTGAAGTTTTCCAAAAGTAACTCAAGAATTTAACATCGCGACCAGAAACAATAGTCCTAGGCATGCCATGCAACCTATCGACTTCTCTAAAGAACAAATCCGCCATGTTTGAAGCATCATCGGTTTTATGACAAGCTATAAAATGTGCCATCTTAGAGAATCTATCCACAACAACAAAAATAGAATCCCTCCCCTTCTTAGTCCTAGGCAACCCCAAAATAAAGTCCATAGAATTGTCAATCCAAGTTCTTTTTAAGAATAGCACGCAAAAGTGTTCCCAAAGTTCTATTGACAACTTCAGTTTGTCCATCCGTTTGAGGATGAAAAGTAGTAGAAAACAACAATTTTGTGCAATGTTTAGCCCATAAAGTCTTCCAAAAGTAACTCAAGAATTTAACATCGCGAACATAATCAATAGTCCTAGGCATGCCATGCAACCTAAGGACTTCTCTAAAGAACAAATCCGCAATGTTTGAAGCATCATCGGTTTTATGACAAGCTATAAAATGTGCCATCTTAGAGAATCTATCCACAACAACAAAAATAGAATCCCTCCCCTTCTTAGTCCTAGGCAAACCCAAAATAAAGTCCATAGAAATGTCAATCCAAGTTCTTTTTAAGAATAGCACGCAAAAGTGTTCCCAAAGTTCTATTGACAACTTCAGTTTGTCCATCCGTTTGAGGATGACAAGTAGTAGAAAACAACAATTTTGTGCCAAGTTTAGCCCATAGAAGTCTTCCAAAAGTAACTCAAGAATTTAACATCTCGACCAGAAACAATAGTCCTAGGCATGCCATGCAACCTAACGACTTCTCTAAAGAACAAATCCGCAATGTTTGAAGCATCATCGGTTTTATGACAAGCTATAAAATGTGCCATCTTAGAGAATCTATCCACAACAACCAAAATAGAATCCCTCCCCTTCTTAGTCCTAGGCAACCCCAAAATAAAGTCCATAGAAATGTCAATCCAAGTTCTTTTTAAGAATAGCACGCAAAAGTGTTCCCAAAGTTCTATTGACAACTTCAGTTTGTCCATCCGTTTGAGGATGAAAAGTAGTAGAAAACAACAATTTTGTGCCAAGTTTAGCCCATTAAGTTTTCCAAAAGTAACTCAAGAATTTAACATCGCGACCAGAAACAATAGTCCTAGGCATGCCATGCAACCTATCGACTTCTCTAAAGAACAAATCCGCCATGTTTGAAGCATCATCGGTTTTATGACAAGCTATAAAATGTGCCATCTTAGAGAATCTATCCACAACAACCAAAATAGAATCCCTCCCCTTCTTAGTCCTAGGCAACCCCAAAATAAAGTCCATAGAATTGTCAATCCAAGTTCTTTTTAAAATAGCACGCAAAAGTGTTCCCAAAGTTCTATTGACAACTTCAGTTTGTCCATCCGTTTGAGGATGAAAAGTAGTAGAAAACAACAATTTTGTGCAAAGTTTAGCCCATAAAGTCTTCCAAAAGTAACTCAAGAATTTAACATCGCGAACATAATCAATAGTCCTAGGCATGCCATGCAACCTAATGACTTCTCTAAAGAACAAATCCGCAATGTTTGAAGCATCATCGGTTTTATGACAAGCTATAAAATGTGCCATCTTAGAGAATCTATCCACAACAACAAAAATAGAATCCCTCCCCTTCTTAGTCCTAGGCAACCCCAAAATAAAGTCCATAGAAATGTCAATCCAAGTTCTTTTTAAGAATAGCACGCAAAAGTGTTTCCAAAGTTCTATTGACAACTTCAGTTTGTCCATCCGTTTGAGGATGACAAGTAGTAGAAAACAACAATTTTGTGCCAAGTTTAGCCCATAGAGTCTTCCAAAAGTAACTCAAGAATTTAACATCTCGACCAGAAACAATAGTCCTAGGCAATGCCATGCAACCTAACGACTTCTCTAAAGAACAAATCCGCAATGTTTGAAGCATCATCGGTTTTATGACAAGCTATAAAATGTGCCATCTTAGAGAATCTATCCACAACAACCAAAATAGAATCCCTCCCCTTCTTAGTCCTAGGCAACCCCAAAATAAAGTCCATAGAAATGTCAATCCAAGTTCTTTTTAAGAATAGCACGCAAAAGTGTTCCCAAAGTTCTATTGACAACTTCAGTTTGTCCATCCGTTTGAGGATGAAAAGTAGTGGAAAACAACAATTTTGTGCCAAGTTTAGCCCATTGAGTTTTCCAAAAGTAACTCAAGAATTTAACATCGCGACCAGAAACAATAGTCCTAGGCATGCCATGCAACCTATCGACTTCTCTAAAGAACAAATCCGCCATGTTTGAAGCATCATCGGTTTTTGGACAAGCTATAAAATGTGCCATCTTAGAGAATCTATCCACAACAACAAAAATAGAATCCCTCCCCTTCTTAGTCCTAGGCAACCCCAAAATAAAGCTCATAGAATTGTCAATCCAAGTTCTTTTTAAAAATAGCACGCAAAAGTGTTCCCAAAGTTCTATTGACAACTTCAGTTTGTCCATCCGTTTGAGGATGAAAAGTAGTAGAAAACAACAATTTTGTGCAAGTTTAGCCCATAAAGTCTTCCAAAAGTAACTCAAGAATTTAACATCGCGAACATAATCAATAAGTCCTAGGCATGCCATGCAACCTAAGGACTTCTCTAAAGAACAAATCCGCAATGTTTGAAGCATCATCGGTTTTATGACAAGCTATAAAATGTGCCATCTTAGAGAATCTATCCACAACAACAAAAATAGAATCCCTCTCCTTCTTAGTCCTAGGCAACCCCAAAATAAAGTCCATAGAAATGTCAATCCAAGTTCATTTTAAGAATAGCACGCAAAAGTGTTTCCAAAGTTCTATTGACAACTTCAGTTTGTCCATCCGTTTGAGGATGACAAGTAGTAGAAAACAACAATTTTGTGCCAAGTTTAGCCCATAGAGTCTTCCAAAAGTAACTCAAGAATTTAACATCTCGACCAGAAACAATAGTCCTAGGCATGCCATGCAACCTAACGACTTCTCTAAAGAACAAATCCGCAATGTTTGAAGCATCATCGGTTTTATGACAAGCTATAAAATGTGCCATCTTAGAGAATCTATCCACAACAACCAAAATAGAATCCCTCCCCTTCTTAGTCCTAGGCAACCCCAAAATAAAGTCCATAGAAATGTCAATCCAAGTTCTTTTTAAGAATAGCACGCAAAAGTGTTCCCAAAGTTCTATTGACAACTTCAGTTTGTCCATCCGTTTGAGGATGAAAAGTAGTGGAAAACAACAATTTTGTGCCAAGTTTAGCCCATTGAGTTTTCCAAAAGTAACTCAAGAATTTAACATCGCGACCAGAAACAATAGTCCTTGGGCATGCCATGCAACCTATCGACTTCTCTAAAGAACAAATCCGCCATGTTTGAAGCATCATCGGTTTTTGGACAAGCTATAAAATGTGCCATCTTAGAGAATCTATCCACAACAACAAAAATAGAATCCCTCCCCTTCTTAGTCCTAGGCAACCCCAAAATAAAGTCCATAGAATGTCAATCCAAGTTCTTTTTAAAAATAGCACGCAAAAGTGTTCCCAAAGTTCTATTGACAACTTCAGTTTGTCCATCCGTTTGAGGATGAAAAGTAGTAGAAAACAACAATTTTGTGCCAAGTTTAGCCCATAAAGTCTTCCAAAAGTAACTCAAGAATTTAACATCGCGAACATAATCAATAGTCCTAGGCATGCCATGCAACCTAATGACTTCTCTAAAGAACAAATCCGCAATGTTTGAAGCATCATCGGTTTTATGACAAGCTATAAAATGTGCCATCTTAGAGAATCTATCCACAACAACAAAAATAGAATCCCTCCCCTTCTTAGTCCTAGGCAACCCCAAAATAAAGTCCATAGAAATGTCAATCCAAGTTCTTTTTAAGAATAGCACGCAAAAGTGTTTCCAAAGTTCTATTGACAACTTCAGTTTGTCCATCCGTTTGAGGATGACAAGTAGTAGAAAACAACAATTTTGTGCCAAGTTTAGCCCATAGAGTCTTCCAAAAGTAACTCAAGAATTTAACATCGCGACCAGAAACAATAGTCCTAGGCATGCCATGCAACCTAACGACTTCTCTAAAGAACAAATCCGCAATGTTTGAAGCATCATCGGTTTTATGACAAGCTATAAAATGTGCCATCTTAGAGAATCTATCCACAACAACCAAAATAGAATCCCTCCCCTTCTTAGTCCTAGGCAACCCCAAAATAAAGTCCATAGAATGTCAATCCAAGTTCTTTTTAAGAATAGCACGCAAAAGTGTTCCCAAAGTTCTATTGACAACTTCAGTTTGTCCATCCGTTTGAGGATGAAAAGTAGTAGAAAACAACAATTTTGTGCAAAGTTTAGCCCATAAAGTCTTCCAAAAGTAACTCAAGAATTTAACATCGCGAACATAATCAATAGTCCTAGGCATGCCATGCAACCTAATGACTTCTCTAAAGAACAAATCCGCAATGTTTGAAGCATCATCGGTTTTATGACAAGCTATAAAATGTGCCATCTTAGAGAATCTATCCACAACAACAAAAATAGAATCCCTCCCCTTCTTAGTCCTAGGCAACCCCAAAATAAAGTCCATAGAAATGTCAATCCAAGTTCTTTTTAAGAATAGCACGCAAAAGTGTTTCCAAAGTTCTATTGACAACTTCAGTTTGTCCATCCGTTTGAGGATGACAAGTAGTAGAAAACAACAATTTTGTGCCAAGTTTAGCCCATAGAGTCTTCCAAAAGTAACTCAAGAATTTAACATCGCGACCAGAAACAATAGTCCTAGGCATGCCATGCAACCTAACGACTTCTCTAAAGAACAAATCCGCAATGTTTGAAGCATCATCGGTTTTATGACAAGCTATAAAATGTGCCATCTTAGAGAATCTATCCACAACAACCAAAATAGAATCCCTCCCCTTCTTAGTCCTAGGCAACCCCAAAATAAAGTCCATAGAAATGTCAATCCAAGTTCTTTTTAAGAATAGCACGCAAAAGTGTTCCCAAAGTTCTATTGACAACTTCAGTTTGTCCATCCGTTTGAGGATGAAAAGTAGTAGAAAACAACAATTTTGTGCAATGTTTAGCCCATAAAGTCTTCCAAAAGTAACTCAAGAATTTAACATCGCGAACATAATCAATAGTCCTAGGCATGCCATGCAACCTAAGGACTTCTCTAAAGAACAAATCCGCAATGTTTGAAGCATCATCGGTTTTTGGACAAGCTATAAAATGTGCCATCTTAGAGAATCTATCCACAACAACAAAAATAGAATCCCTCCCCTTCTTAGTCCTAGGCAACCCCAAAATAAAGTCCATAGAATTGTCAATCCAAGTTCTTTTTAAAAATAGCACGCAAAAGTGTTCCCAAAGTTCTATTGACAACTTCAGTTTGTCCATCCGTTTGAGGATGAAAAGTAGTAGAAAACAACAATTTTGTGCAAAGTTTAGCCCATAAAGTCTTCCAAAAGTAACTCAAGAATTTAACATCGCGAACATAATCAATAATCCTAGGCATGCCATGCAACCTAATGACTTCTCTAAAGAACAAATCCGCAATGTTTGATGCATCATCGGTTTTATGACAAGCTATAAAATGTGCCATCTTAGAGAATCTATCCACAACAACAAAAATAGAATCCCTCCCCTTCTTAGTCCTAGGCAACCCCAAAATAAAGTCCATAGAAATGTCAATCCAAGTTCTTTTTAAGAATAGCACGCAAAAGTGTTCCAAAGTTCTATTGACAACTTCAGTTTGTCCATCCGTTTGAGGATGAAAAGTAGTAGGAAAACAACAATTTTGTGCCAAGTTTAGCCCATAGAGTTTTCCAAAAGTAACTCAAGAATTTAACATCGCGACCAGAAACAATAGTCCTAGGCATGCCATGCAACCTATCGACTTCTCTAAAGAACAAATCCGCCATGTTTGAAGCATCATCGGTTTTATGACAAGCTATAAAATGTGTCATCTTAGAGAATCTATCCACAACAACCAAAATAGAATCCCTCCCCTTCTTAGTCCTAGGCAACCCCAAAATAAAGTCCATAGAAATGTCAATCCAAGTTCTTTTTAAGAATAGCACGCAAAAGTGTTCCCAAAGTTCTATTGACAACTTCAGTTTGTCCATCCGTTTGAGGATGAAAAGTAGTGGAAAACAACAATTTTGTGCCAAGTTTAGCCCATAGAGTTTTCCAAAAGTAACTCAAGAATTTAACATCGCGACCAGAAACAATAGTCCTAGGCATGCCATGCAACCTATCGACTTCTCTAAAGAACAAATCCGCCATGTTTGAAGCATCATCGGTTTTTGGACAAGCTATAAAATGTGCCATCTTAGAGAATCTATCCACAACAACAAAAATAGAATCCCTCCCCTTCTTAGTCCTAGGCAACCCCAAAATAAAGTCCATAGAAATGTCAATCCAAGTTCTTTTTAAGAATAGCACGCAAAAGTGTTCCCAAAGTTCTATTGACAACTTCAGTTTGTCCATCCGTTTGAGGATGAAAAGTAGTAGGAAAACAACAATTTTGTGCCAAGTTTAGCCCATAGAGTTTTCCAAAAGTAACTCAAGAATTTAACATCGCGACCAGAAACAATAGTCCTAGGCATGCCATGCAACCTATCGACTTCTCTAGAGAACAAATCCGCCATGTTTGAAGCATCATCGGTTTTTGGACAAGCTATAAAATGTGCCATCTTAGAGAATCTATCCACAACAACAAAAATAGAATCCCCACCCTTCTTAGTCCTAGGCAACCCAAAATAAAATTCATAGAAATGTCAATCCAAGTAATTTTTAAGAATAGCACGCAAAGGTGTTCCCAAAGTTCTATTGACAACTTTAGTTTGTCCATCCGTTTGAGGATGACAAGTAGTGGAAAACAACAATTTTGTGCCAAGTTTAGCCCATAAAGTCTTCCAAAAGTAACTCAAAAATTTAACATCGCGATCAGAAACAATAGTCCTAGGCAAGCCATGCAACCTAACGACTTCTATAAAGAACAAATCCGCAATGTTTGAAGCATCATCGGTTTTATGACAAGCTATAAAATGTGTCATCTTAGAGAATCTATCCACAACAACCAAAATAGAATCCCTCCCCTTCTTAGTCCTAGGCAACCCCAAAATAAAGTCCATAGAAATGTCAATCCAAGTTCTTTTTAAGAATAGCACGCAAAAGTGTTCCCAAAGTTCTATTGACAACTTCAGTTTGTCCATCCGTTTGAGGATGAAAAGTAGTGGAAAACAACAATTTTGTGCCAAGTTTAGCCCATTGAGTTTTCCAAAAGTAACTCAAGAATTTAACATCGCGACCAGAAACAATAGTCCTGGGCATGCCATGCAACCTATCGACTTCTCTAAAGAACAAATCCGCCATGTTTGAAGCATCATCGGTTTTTGGACAAGCTATAAAATGTGCCATCTTAGAGAATCTATCCACAACAACAAAAATAGAATCCCTCCCCTTCTTAGTCCTAGGCAACCCCAAAATAAAGCTTATAGAATTGTCAATCCAAGTTCTTTTTAAAAATAGCACGAAAAAGTGTTCCCAAAGTTCTATTGACAACTTCAGTTTGTCCATCCGTTTGAGGATGAAAAGTAGTAGAAAACAACAATTTTGTGAAATGTTTAGCCCATAAAGTCTTCCAAAAGTAACTCAAGAATTTAACATCGCGAACATAATCAATAATCCTAGGCATGCCATGCAACCTAAGGACTTCTCTAAAGAACAAATCCGCAATGTTTGAAGCATCATCGGTTTTATGACAAGCTATAAAATGTGCCATCTTAGAGAATCTATCCACAACAACAAAAATAGAATCCCTCTCTTTCTTAGTCCTAGGCAAACACAAAATAAAGACCATAGAAATGTCAATCCAAGTTCTTTTTAAGAATAGCACGCAAAAGTGTTACCAAAGTTCTATTGACAACTTCAGTTTGTCCATCCGTTTGAGGATGACAAGTAGTAGAAAACAACAATTTTGTGCCAAGTTTAGCCCATAGAATCTTCCAAAAGTAACTCAAGAATTTAACATCTCGACCAGAAACAATAGTCCTAGGCATGCCATGCAACCTAACGACTTCTCTAAAAAACAAATCCGCAATGTTTGAAGCATCATCGGTTTTATGACAAGCTATAAAATGTGCCATCTTAGAGAATCTATCCACAACAACCAAAATAGAATCCCTCCCCTTCTTAGTCCTAGGCAACCCCAAAATTAAGTCCATAGAAATGTCAATCCAAGTTCTTTTTAAGAATAGCACGCAAAAGTGTTCCCAAAGTTCTATTGACAACTTCAGTTTGTCCATCCGTTTGAGGATGAAAAGTAGTGGAAAACAACAATTTTGGGCCAAGTTTAGCCCATTGAGTCTTCCAAAAGTAACTCAAAAATTTAACATCGCGACCAGAAACAATAGTCCTAGGCATGCCATGCAACCTAACGACTTCTCTAAAGAACAAATCCGCAATGTTTGAAGCATCATCGGTTTTATGACAAGCTATAAAATGTGCCATCTTAGAGAATCTATCCACAACAACCAAATAGAATCCCTCCCCTTCTTAGTCCTAGGCAACCCCAAAATAAAGTCCATAGAATTGTCAATCCAAGTTCTTTTTAAAAATAGCACGCAAAAGTGTTCCCTAAGTTCTATTGACAACTTCAGTTTGTCCATCCGTTTGAGGATGAAAAGTAGTAGAAAACAACAGTTTTGTGCAAAGTTTAGCCCATAAAGTCTTCCAAAAGTAACTCAAGAATTTAACATAGCGAACATAATCAATAGTCCTAGGCATGCCATGATGCAAACATGGTAGCCTTGCACGGGCGTATGAGCGAAGAAGATGGATTTATGTGCGAGGAGCAAAGTGGTGGAGGGCTCGGGATGCATGGAAGAATGTTGGAGGGCCAAAGGAATAGGATTCAAGCATTAATCTCATCAACCGAGTCTTTACGGACCTTGACACGGAACTGCACACGGGGTCCGTGCCCTTTACACTCCGAGATGAGCAACTACAGAACCTACACGGACCTGAAGACGGACCCAGGCACGGGGTTCGTGCCCTATAAATTTGGCGAATACAGTGCCTACACGGACCCGTACATGGAGGTGAGCATGGGGTCCGTGTCCCTTGATCCCGATTGAAGAGTTTTACAGTATGTACACGGACCCAGACACGGAGGTCTGCACGGGGTCCGTGCCTAGTGTTTTCTGCGCGGATTTGTTTCCTTTTCTAGAGTTTTATTATTTTGGGAGACTAGATTTTTCATATCTTTTCTTTATTATAATGTATTTGGACGAAATTCAGAACACAATACACATAATATTTTGAGTTTATCAAACTTGTGAGAATTTTCTCTCAACTTTTCAAAGCTTTTAGCTGTAATGCCCGGAAATTTAATCCGAGTAATCTGTAATTATGGATTTATAATTTGATATGATTACGAAAGGATTAATCGGGACACGAAATAAGAGTACACATGACTTGGGTAAGTTTCGGACAGAACTGTTGGCGCCCGAGCGGTAGAAAATGACCGCCCGAGCGCCATTGTGTAACAAGAGTATGCTCCGGGCAGAGGAGGTGGCGCCCGGGCGGTAGTTTATGACCGCCCGAGCGCCAACGCAGATGTATGCGGACAGAATCCTTCGCGCCCGGGCGGTAGATTTTAACCGCCCGAGTGCCGAGCTCGCGCCCGAGCGGTAGATTGCCACCGCCCGAGCGCGAGACGTGGAATATGAGAATTAAGCCACTTGGCTTGAGGCATGCGCGAGATGTATATATATATATATATATATATTTATATATATATATATATACATGCAAGACATTTCCTCAGAAATCAGAATCGAGAGAAGAGGGTCGAGGAAAGTTGTTGAATCCGACTTCGGTACCGAGTTCCTAGCGACGTAGGCTACACTTTGACGTAAGTTTTGCTACGTTTTGACATGCTTTGAAATTATGCTATTGTCAGAACTGAATGGAATTTATATATGATGTTCTTGACATATTAGACATCGTAGAATCGAAGTCAGACTGAGAAACAGACTGATTATGGAATTGTTATGATTTTCTGATTATAATCAGTTGATACCGGACAGATTTGGATTATGGATTGATTATGGATTATACTGGATATGAGTTATGGATTGTAACTGTTATCTGGTGATATGGTATTGACGAGAATATGAAGATTGTACCGTTATGCCGTTGATTTTGAATTAAATCAAGATTTATCAGATTGTTAGTAATTCGAGTGGTGTATTGACATAAGATTATTGATATTGTCATTACCAGACAGACTGTGAATTCAAGACTTCGACTGAGCAGGAAACCGAGACTGCAACGAAAGGTATAAGTCGATGTGGTATTGGGAGATGGACTTGAGTCGGTTTAGACTTGGGTTTCCCTAAATCACATACTTTATTTTATTGCATGGATATTTGCATTACATTGATTAATGTACTTGTTCTCTTGAATTTAGATGACAGGTATTAGACAAGTTATCTTGTGACAGAAGTGCCGGATAGTGGTGGTATCGCCACGGCACATTGCACGATGTCACAAGATAGGATGCTAGCGATAGAGCTACAGTCCTTGACGGTTAGGTCAGGACACTGGATGTTTGGTTATATCGAGTAATGGAATCTATTACGGAATTCGATATAGGAACACCATATTTGGTTATATCGAGTAAAGGGTATTGGAATTCTTCTATTACGGAATTCGATATAGGAATACCAGGGCACTGGTTATATCGAGTAATAGAGATTATGGTTCCATTCTTTACGGAATTCGATATAGGAATACCACATCTGGAAACCGGGATCCCTAGACTAGGATTGAGTCTAGTCTGAATTATGTGTCGACAGTTTGATTTGATATTGTTTATGTTTCAGATTTTGATACATAATCATGTTACCTGATTTCATGCTTTATATTTGTTTATATGATTGCATGTTTCATTGATTTATACTGGGATTTATTCTCACCGGTATATCCGGCTGTTGTCTTGTCTGTATGTGTACTTGACAACAGGTGGGACAGGTCCAGGGTCGAAGAGATGAAGAGCTAGATCGTGATTAGAGTGGTGGCACCGGACTTGGACTAGATGTAGGGTTAAACACTTGACTTTAGTTTTAAACCCTAGTTTGAATAAATGTTGAAATACAGGATTGTATTTTATATACTGATATGTATATATGTTGTATGTCACTACGTTCCGCAATTTTAAAAAAAAATTTTAGACCCTGTTTTTAATTGATTAATTAGTCCCAATTATGATTAAGAACTTGATTAGCGTCCGGGTCCCCACAACAGGTGGTATCAGAGCCATAGATCTTTGAGATTGAGATAACAGCTAGGGAGCGGGGTAGAATGAGATTTTCTTTCCTTGCTTTTGATTGCTAGCATGTTTACCGCGTTAATACATGTTACCTGACTTATCTGCTATTGATATGGTATTGTGTATTATTGGAATGGATCAGCTGTAAGATGATCCGGGGAGGCTTGAAACAGGATTATTGTTGGGATTGCTAATCCTTTTGAATTCAGATATGCCTCCGAGGAGAATGCCAGAACAGGGGAGTACCTCGAATCCTCCCTTGGATGTGACACCTACAGCAATGGAGAAATTGCTGAAACGGTTTCAGTCATTTCATCCACCGACTTTGAAAGGTACGGAGAACTCCGTGGAATGTGAAAGTTGGTTGGACGACATTGAATCATTGTTTGACTCTTTGGAGTATACTGAGGAAAAGAGGGCGAAACTGATAATACACCAGTTGCATGACGTTGCTAAACACTGGTGGATCACGACAAAAAAGGCATTGGAACAGCGAGGTACGGCCATTACCTAGAATGTGTTCAAATCTGAATTTTATCTACAGTTCTTTCCAGTTTCTTATAGGAAGGACAAGGGAGCCGAGTTTGCAAACCTGAAACAAGGCCAGTTGAACATTGAAGATTATGTGGCTAAGTTTTCGACATTGCTCCGATTTGCTCCCCACGTAGCTGAACATGATGAGGCCGTAGCAGATCAGTTCATAAATGGCCTAAATCCTGAGATTTTTACGCTGGTAAATACTGGGAGACCCAACAACTTCACCGATGCCCTGAACAAAGCCAAGGGAGCCGAGGCAGGCCTGATGAGGCAGAGAGAGGCTTCGTTTGTGCTTCCAGCACCGGGACAGCAACCACCTCCTAGATTTGAAGGAGGCAGCAGCAGTAGTACCGGGAAGAAGGATTTCTTGAAGGCTAGAGGGAAGCAATTCAAGAAATCAGGGACTACCTCTTCCAGTTCGAGCGGCTCTAGACAGACCGGTCAGGGCCAGAGCTATTTAGGACCGTACTGTGGTACTTGTGGAGGGAGGCATTCCACAGATCAGTGCCGAGGAGTAGTTGGCAGCTGTCGTATCTGTAGACAGCAGGGAAACTTTGCCCGAGTGTGTTCACAGCGAGGTGCCCAGGGATCGCAGGCAGCTGAGTCATCTGGATCAGTGGCTCAGGCAGGTAGACGACCATCTGCCGTTCATACTTTTCAGCCAGTACCATCTACTATGTCACAGCAGAGGCCAGGAGGGGGCCAGACCGCGAGCCAGCCTCCTAGACAGCAGGCCCGATTGTTTGCTTTGACTGAGGAGCAAGCTCAGGATGCACCTGATGATGTGGTTGCAGGTAACTGTTTTATTTCTGGTTATCCTGCATATGTATTGATTGATACTGGTGCATCACATACTTTTATGTCTGAGCGA
Source organism: Primulina eburnea (assembly GCF_022965805.1). NCBI lineage: Eukaryota > Viridiplantae > Streptophyta > Magnoliopsida > Lamiales > Gesneriaceae > Primulina > Primulina eburnea. The sequence goes on from NC_133114.1 coordinate 7,459,802, forward strand.
TTTGCTTTAATGCATTCATTGCCTGTTGAGTCCTTAGCTACTGTAGTATCGGTCAAGTCTCCGTTAGGAACAGGTTTGATCTCGGTGAAATCTGTGAAATCGTGTATACTGCAGTACGACGGGCATACGATTGATTTAGACTGTATTGTTCTTGGTTTATCTGATTTTGATTGTATTGTCGGAATCGACATGTTGACCAAGTACCGAGCTACAGTCGATTGTTTCCACAAAATAGTTCGATTCAGACCTGAGATGGCTGAGGAGTGGAAATTTTATGGTAAGGGTTCTCGTGCTAGAATTCCTTTGATATCTGCAATGAATATGACTCGATTATTGCAGAAGGGAGCGGATGGATTCCTGGTATATTCAGTTGACTTACTGAAAACGAGCCCAGCATTGGCGGATTTGCCAGTGGTGTGTGAGTTTGCTGATGCCTTTCCAGACGAGATTCCTGGATTGCCTCCGGTTCGAGAGATAGACTTCAGCATTGAGTTAATGCCAGGAACAGTTCCGATTTCGAGAGCTCCTTACAGGATGGCACCGATCGAATTGAAAGAACTGAAAGAACAGTTGGAGGATTTACTAGCCAAGGGATATATCAGACCGAGTGTATCTCCTTGGGGTGCTCCAGTACTGTTCGTGAGAAAGAAAGATGGGTCGATGAGACTTTGTATCGACTACCGGCAACTGAACAAGGCAACGGTAAAGAATAAATATCCATTGCCTCGTATTGATGATCTGTTTGATCAGTTGCAGGGTTCATCTGTGTATTCCAAGATCGACTTGAGATCTGGATACCATCAATTGAGAGTCAGGGACTCTGATATTTCAAAGATAGCATTCAGAACCAGGTATGGACACTATGAATTTATTGTCATGCCATTTGGTTTGACGAATGCACCAGCGGTATTTATGGGATTGATGAACCGCATTTTTCAGAAATACTTAGATGATTTTGGGATCATATTCATTGATGATATATTGATTTATTCGAAGAATATGATTGAACATGCTAATCATCTGAGGACTGTGTTGAGAATTTTGAGGGTTGAGAAGCTGTATGCTAAATTGTCGAAATGCGAGTTTTGGCTGAAACAGGTTGTATTTTTGGGTCACATTATATCGGGAGACGGTATATCAGTTGATTCCAGTAAGGTTGAGGCAGTGATTTCTTGGCCGAGACCTACATCTGTACCCGAGATTCGCAGTTTTATGGGTTTGGCAGGATATTATCGACGATTCATTAAAGATTTTTCGAGTATTGCCAAACCGATTACACAATTAACTCAGAAAAATGTTCCATTCGTGTGGACAGAAGACTGTGAATCCAGTTTTCTTGAGTTGAAAAAGAGACTGACCAGTGCGCCTGTGTTGACGATTCCTTCAGGCACTGGTGGATTTGTTGTTTATTGTGATGCATCTCACCGAGGATTGGGTTGTGCTTTGATGCAGCGAGGGCATGTGATTGCTTATGCCTCGAGACAGTTGAAACCCCATGAAACTCGTTACCCAATTCATGATCTTGAATTGGCAGCCATAGTCTTTGCATTGAAGATATGGCGACATTACCTGTACGGTGAGAAATTCGAAATATATTCTGATCATAAAAGCTTGAAATATCTGTTTTCACAATCTGAATTGAATATGAGACAGAGAAGATGGCTGGATTTATTGAAAGACTTCGATTGTGAAATTAAATATTATCCAGGGAAGTCCAATGCAGCAGCTGATGCGCTGAGTCGAAAGGTATGTGCACTATCCTTATCGACTATAGGTGTTTCAAATCTGATAGAAGACTGTTGTTTGTCTAGATTAGCTTTTGAGACGGATTGTCAGCCTCTAAGATTATATGCAATTCGAGCTGAACCAGAATTGATATTGAGAATCAAAGAGGCGCAGAAAATTGATCAGAACGTACAGAATTCGATTGCGATGGTTAGATCTGGACATCGATCGGAATATCAGGTTCGAAATGGTGTTTTGTATGTGAATAATCGGATTGTTGTGCCAAATGTTTCAGATTTGAGACAGAGAATATTGACAGAAGCGCACAACAGTCGTTTTAGCATTCATCCTGGTGGCAGGAAAATGTACAATGATTTAAAGACACAGTATTGGTGGACACAAATGAAATCGGATGTGACTGAATTTGTAGCCAAGTGTCTGAATTGCCAACAGGTGAAAGCTGAGAGGAAGAAACCAGGAGGATTGTTACAGAGTTTGTCCATTCCTGAAAGGAAATGGTATCACATTTCCATGGATTTTGTGACACAGTTACCGAGATCCTCCCGAGGTTGTGATGCGATTTGGGTCGTGATTGATCGACTGACCAAATCCGCATGTTTTATTCCATACAAGATGACCTACCGATATGATCAGATGGCTGATGTTTATGTCCGAGAAGTGATTAGATTGCACGGAGTGCCGAAGTCGATTGTTTCAGATCGTGATCCTCGGTTTACTTCGCACTTTTGGCAGAGTTTGCAGCAAGCTCTAGGTACGAAGTTACATCTGAGTACCGCATATCATCCACAGACCGATGGACAGTCAGAGCGGACTATCCAGACCCTGGAAGATATGCTGAGAGCTGTGGTACTTGATTTTAGTACTAATTGGCAAGAGGCATTGCCTCTTTGTGAGTTTTCGTACAACAATAGCTATCAGACTAGTATTGAGATGGCTCCATTCGAAGTGTTGTACGGAAAGAAGTGTCGATCCCCATTGTATTGGGATGATATCTCTGAAGTTCCTGAGACTGGACCTGACATGATCAGAGATATGACTGAGAAAGTGAAATTGATGCAGAGGAAAATGAAGGCAGCCCAATACCGACAAGCCAAATATGCCAACCTCAGACGACGACCGTTGGTATTTGAGGTAGGAGACCGAGTGTTTCTGAAGATTTCTCCTTTCAAAGGTGTTGTCAGATTTGGCAAGAAAGGGAAATTGTCTCCAAGATATGTAGGTCCATATGAGATTCTTGAAAAGATAGGAGATCGTGCCTATCGACTTGCATTACCGCCTTCATTATCTGGAATAAATAATGTCTTTCATGTATCAATGCTGCGGAAATATCTCCCTGATGATTCACACGTGATTCATCCAGATGAGACCGAGCTGGATGAGACATTGAGTTATGTCGAGAAACCGATCAGGATTATTGATCGTAAAGAAAAACAGCTCAGAACGAAAATGATTCCGTTGGTGAAAGTTCAATGGACTCGTCATGGCGTTGAAGAAGCCACTTGAGAAACGGAATCAGATATGAGACAGGAATTCCCAGCATTGTTTACTTGATGTAAATTCCTTATACAGTTTTGTATATACTCCCGTTTGATATGATTGATTGCTTGTGATTTCGAGGACGAAATCGTATCTTAGGGGGGGAGGATTGTAATGCCCGGAAATTTAATCCGAGTAATCTGTAATTATGGATTTATAATTTGATATGATTACGAAAGGATTAATCGGGACACGAAATAAGAGTACACATGACTTGGGTAAGTTTCGGACAGAACTGTTGGCGCCCGAGCGGTAGAAAATGACCGCCCGAGCGCCATTGTGTAACAAGAGTATGCTCCGGGCAGGGGAGGTGGCGCCCGGGCGGTAGTTTATGACCGCCCGAGCGCCAACGCAGATGTATGCGGACAGAATCCTTCGCGCCCGGGCGGTAGATTTTAACCGCCCGAGCGCCGAGCTCGCGCCCGAGCGGTAGATTGCCACCGCCCGAGCGCGAGACGTGGAATATGAGAATTAAGCCACTTGGCTTGAGGCATGCGCGATATGTATATATATATATATATATACATGCAAGACATTTCCTCAGAAATCAGAATCGAGAGAAGAGGGTCGAGGAAAGTTGTTGAAAATCCTTACGCCTTTTCTGAGAAATTCGTCCGTCTGATTTTGAATCCGACTTCGGTACCGAGTTCCTAGCGAAGTAGGCTACACTTTGACGTAAGTTTTGCTACGTTTTGACATGCTTTGAAATTATGCTATTGTCAGAATTGAATGGAATTTATATATGAAGTTCTTGACATATTAGACATCGTAGAATCGAAGTCAGACTGAGAAATAGACTGATTATGGAATTGTTATGATTTTCTGATTATAATCAGTTGATACCGGACAGATTTGGATTATGGATTGATTATGGATTATACTGGATATGAGTTATGGATTGTAACTGTTATCTGGTGATATGGTATTGACGGGAATATGAAGATTGTACCGTTATGCCGTTGATTTTGAATTAAATCAAGATTTATCATATTGTTAGTAATTCGAGTGGTGTATTGACATAAGATTATTGATATTGTCATTACCAGACAGACTGTGAATTCAAGACTTCGACTGAGCAGGAAACCGAGACTGCAACGAAAGGTATAAGTCGATGTGGTATTGGGAGATGGACTTGAGTCGGTTTAGACTTGGGTTTCCCTAAATCACATACTTTATTTTATTGCATGGATATTTGCATTACATTGATTAATGTACTTGTTCTCTTGAATTTAGATGACAGGTATTAGACAAGTTATCTTATGACAGAAGTGTCGGATAGTGGTGGTATCGCCACGGCACATTGCACGATGTCACAAGATAGGATGCTAGCGATAGAGCTACAGTCCTTGACGGTTAGGTCAGGACACTGGATGTTTGGTTATATCGAGTAATGGAATCTATTACGGAATTCGATATAGGAACACCATATTTGGTTATATCGAGTAAAGGGTATTGGAATTCTTCTATTACGGAATTCGATATAGGAATACCAGGGCACTGGTTATATCGAGTAATAGAGATTATGGTTCCATTCTTTACGGAATTCGATATAGGAATACCACATCTGGAAACCGGGATCCCTAGACTAGGATTGAGTCTAGTCTGAATTATGTGTCGAAAGTTTGATTTGATATTGTTTATGTTTCAGATTTTGATACATAATCATGTTACCTGATTTCATGCTTTATATTTGTTTATATGATTGCATGTTTCATTGATTTATACTGGGATTTATTCTCACCGGTATATCCGGCTGTTGTCTTGTCTGTATGTGTACTTGACAACAGGTGGGACAGGTCCAGGGTCGAAGAGATGAAGAGCTAGATCGTGATTAGAGTGGTGGCACCGGACTTGGACTAGATGTAGGGTTAAACACTTGACTTTAGTTTTAAACCCTAGTTTGAATAAATGTTGAAATACAGGATTGTATTTTATATACTGATATGTATATATGTTGTATGTCACTACGTTCCGCAATTTTAAAAAAAAAATTTTAGACCCTGTTTTTAATTGATTAATTAGTCCCAATTATGATTAAGAACTTGATTAGCGTCCGGGTCCCCACAACAGGTGGTATCAGAGCCATAGATCTTTGAGATTGAGATAGCAGCTAGGGAGCGGGGTAGAATGAGATTTTCTTTCCTTGCTTTTGATTGCTAGCATGTTTACCGCGTTAATACATGTTACCTGACTTATCTGCTATTGATATGGTATTGTGTATTATTGGAATGGATCAGCTGTAAGATGATCCAGGGAGGCTTGAAACAGGATTATTGTTGGGATTGCTAATCCTTTTGAATTCAGATATGCCTCCGAGGAGAATGCCAGAACAGGGGAGTACCTCGAATCCTCCCTTGGATGTGACACCTACAGCAATGGAGAAATTGCTGAAACGGTTTCAGTCATTTCATCCACCGACTTTGAAAGGTACGGAGAACTCCGTGGAATGTGAAAGTTGGTTGGACGACATTGAATCACTGTTTGACTCTTTGGAGTATACTGAGGAAAAGAGGGCGAAACTGATAATACACCAGTTGCATGACGTTGCTAAACACTGGTGGATCACGACAAAAAGGGCATTGGAACAGCGAGGTACGGCCATTACCTAGAATGTGTTCAAATCTGAATTTTATCTACAGTTCTTTCCAGTTTCTTATAGGAAGGACAAGGGAGCCGAGTTTGCAAACCTGAAACAAGGCCAGTTGAACATTGAAGATTATGTGGCTAAGTTTTCGACATTGCTCCGATTTGCTCCCCACGTAGCTGAACATGATGAGGCCGTAGCAGATCAGTTCATAAATGGCCTAAATCCTGAGATTTTTACGCTGGTAAATACTGGGAGGCCCAACAACTTCACCAATGCCCTGAACAGAGCCAAGGGAGCCGAGGTAGGCCTGATGAGGCAGAGAGAGGCTTCGTTTGTGCTTCCAGCACCGGGACAGCAACCACCTCCTAGATTTGAAGGAGGCAGCAGCAGTAGTACCGGGAAGAAGGATTTCTTGAAGGCTAGAGGGAAGCAATTCAAGAAATCAGGGACTACCTCTTCCAGTTCGAGCGGCTCTAGACAGACCGGTCAGGGCCAGAGCTATTTAGGACCGTACTGTGGTACTTGTGGAGGGAGGCATTCCACAGATCAGTGCCGAGGAGTAGTTGGCAGCTGTCGTATCTGTAGACAGCAGGGAAACTTTGCCCGAGTGTGTTCACAGCGAGGTGCCCAGGGATCGCAGGCAGCTGAGTCATCTGGATCAGTGGCTCAGGCAGGTAGACGACCATCTGCCGTTCATACTTTTCAGCCAGTACCATCTACTATGTCACAGCAGAGGCCAGGAGGGGGCCAGACCGCGAGCCAGCCTCCTAGACAGCAGGCCCGATTGTTTGCTTTGACTGAGGAGCAAGCTCAGGATGCACCTGATGATGTGGTTGCAGGTAACTGTTTTATTTCTGGTTATCCTGCATATGTATTGATTGATACTGGTGCATCACATACTTTTATGTCTGAGCGATTTGCTTTAATGCATTCATTGCCTGTTGAGTCCTTAGCTACTGTAGTATCGGTCAAGTCTCCGTTAGGAACAGGTTTGATCTCGGTGAAATCTGTGAAATCGTGTATACTGCAGTACGACGGGCATACGATTGATTTAGACTGTATTGTTCTTGGTTTATCTGATTTTGATTGTATTGTCGGAATCGACATGTTGACCAAGTACCGAGCTACAGTCGATTGTTTCCACAAAATAGTTCGATTCAGACCTGAGATGGCTGAGGAGTGGAAATTTTATGGTAAGGGTTCTCGTGCTAGAATTCCTTTGATATTTGCAATGAATATGACTCGATTATTGCAGAAGGGAGCGGATGGATTCCTGGTATATTCAGTTGACTTACTGAAAACGAGCCCAGCATTGGCGGATTTGCCAGTGGTGTGTGAGTTTGCTGATGCCTTTCCAGACGAGATTCCTGGATTGCCTCCGGTTCGAGAGATAGACTTCAGCATTGAGTTAATGCCAGGAACAGTTCCGATTTCAAGAGCTCCTTACAGGATGGCACCGATCGAATTGAAAGAACTGAAAGAACAGTTGGAGGATTTACTAGCCAAGGGATATATCAGACCGAGTGTATCTCCTTGGGGTGCTCTAGTACTGTTCGTGAGAAAGAAAGATGGGTCGATGAGACTTTGTATCGACTACCGGCAACTGAACAAGGCAACGGTAAAGAATAAATATCCATTGCCTCGTATTGATGATCTGTTTGATCAGTTGCAGGGTTCATCTGTGTATTCCAAGATCGACTTGAGATCTGGATACCATCAATTGAGAGTCAGGGACTCTGATATTTCAAAGACAGCATTCAGAACCAGGTATGGACACTATGAATTTATTGTCATGCCATTTGGTTTGACGAATGCACCAGCGGTATTTATGGGATTGATGAACCGCATTTTTCAGAAATACTTAGATGATTTTGGGATCATATTCATTGATGATATATTGATTTATTCGAAGAATATGATTGAACATGCTAATCATCTGAGGACTGTGTTGAGAATTTTGAGGGTTGAGAAGCTGTATGCTAAATTGTCGAAATGCGAGTTTTGGCTGAAACAGGTTGTATTTTTGGGTCACATTATATCGGGAGACGGTATATCAGTTGATTCCAGTAAGGTTGAGGCAGTGATTTCTTGGCCGAGACCTACATCTGTACCCGAGATTCGCAGTTTTATGGGTTTGGCAGGATATTATCGACGATTCATTAAAGATTTTTCGAGTATTGCCAAACCGATTACACAATTAACTCAGAAAAATGTTCCATTCGTGTGGACAGAAGACTGTGAATCCAGTTTTCTTGAGTTGAAAAAGAGACTGACCAGTGCGCCTGTGTTGACGATTCCTTCAGGCACTGGTGGATTTGTTGTTTATTGTGATGCATCTCACCGAGGATTGGGTTGTGCTTTGATGCAGCGAGGGCATGTGATTGCTTATGCCTCGAGACAGTTGAAACCCCATGAAACTCGTTACCCAATTCATGATCTTGAATTGGCAGCCATAGTCTTTGCATTGAAGATATGGCGACATTACCTGTACGGTGAGAAATTCGAAATATATTCTGATCATAAAAGCTTGAAATATCTGTTTTCACAATCTGAATTGAATATGAGACAGAGAAGATGGCTGGATTTATTGAAAGACTTCGATTGTGAAATTAAATATTATCCAGGGAAGTCCAATGCAGCAGCTGATGCGCTGAGTCGAAAGGTATGTGCACTATCCTTATCGACTATAGGTGTTTCAAATCTGATAGAAGACTGCTGTTTGTCTAGATTAGCTTTTGAGACGGATTGTCAGCCTCTAAGATTATATGCAATTCGAGCTGAACCAGAATTGATATTGAGAATCAAAGAGGCGCAGAAAATTGATCAGAACGTACAAAATTCGATTGCGATGGTTAGATCTGGACATCGATCGGAATATCAGGTTCGAAATGGTGTTTTGTATGTGAATAATCGGATTGTTGTGCCAAATGTTTCAGATTTGAGACAGAGAATATTGACAGAAGCGCACAACAGTCGTTTTAGCATTCATCCTGGTGGCAGGAAAATGTACAATGATTTAAAGACACAGTATTGGTGGACACAAATGAAATCGGATGTGACTGAATTTGTAGCCAAGTGTCTGAATTGCCAACAGGTGAAAGCTGAGAGGAAGAAACCAGGAGGATTGTTACAGAGTTTGTGCATTCCTGAATGGAAATGGTATCACATTTCCATGGATTTTGTGAGACAGTTACCGAGATCCTCCCGAGGTTGTGATGCGATTTGGGTCGTGATTGATCGACTGACCAAATCCGCATGTTTTATTCCATACAAGATGACCTACCGATATGATCAGATGGCTGATGTTTATGTCCGAGAAGTGATTAGATTGCACGGAGTGCCGAAGTCTATTGTTTCAGATCGTGATCCTCGGTTTACTTCGCACTTTTGGCAGAGTTTGCAGCAAGCTCTAGGTACGAAGTTACATCTGAGTACCGCATATCATCCACAGACCGATGGACAGTCAGAGCGGACTATCCAGACCCTGGAAGATATGCTGAGAGCTGTGGTACTTGATTTTAGTACTAATTGGCAAGAGGCATTGCCTCTTTGTGAGTTTTCGTACAACAATAGCTATCAGACTAGTATTGAGATGGCTCCATTCGAAGCGTTGTACGGAAAGAAGTGTCGATCCCCATTGTATTGGGATGATATCTCTGAAGTTCCTGAGACTGGACCTGACATGATCAGAGATATGACTGAGAAAGTGAAATTGATGCAGAGGAAAATGAAGGCAGCCCAAGACCGACAAGCCAAATATGCCAACCTCAGACGACGACCGTTGGTATTTGAGGTAGGAGACCGAGTGTTTCTGAAGATTTCTCCTTTCAAAGGTGTTGTCAGATTTGGCAAGAAAGGGAAATTGTCTCCAAGATATGTAGGTCCATATGAGATTCTTGAAAAGATAGGAGATCGTGCCTATCGACTTGCATTACCGCCTTCATTATCTGGAATACATAATGTCTTTCATGTATCAATGCTGCGGAAATATCTCCCTGATGATTCACACGTGATTCATCCAGATGAGACCGAGCTGGATGAGACATTGAGTTATGTCGAGAAACCGATCAGGATTATTGATCGTAAAGAAAAACAGCTCAGAACGAAAATGATTCCGTTGGTGAAAGTTCAATGGACTCGTCATGGCGTTGAAGAAGCCACTTGAGAAACGGAATCAGATATGAGACAGGAATTCCCAGCATTGTTTACTTGATGTAAATTCCTTATACAGTTTTGTATATACTCCCGTTTGATATGATTGATTGCTTGTGATTTCGAGGACGAAATCGTATCTTAGGGGGGGAGGATTGTAATGCCCGGAAATTTAATCCGAGTAATCTGTAATTATGGATTTATAATTTGATATGATTACGAAAGGATTAATCGGGACACGAAATAAGAGTACACATGACTTGGGTAAGTTTCGGACAGAACTGTTGGCGCCCGAGCGGTAGAAAATGACCGCCCGAGCGCCATTGTGTAACAAGAGTATGCTCCGGGCAGAGGAGGTGGCGCCCGGGCGGTAGTTTATGACCGCCCGAGCGCCAACGCAGATGTATGCGGACAGAATCCTTCGCGCCCAGGCGGTAGATTTTAACCGCCCTAGCGCCGAGCTCGCGCCCGAGCGGTAGATTGCCACCGCCCGAGCGCGAGACGTGGAATATGAGAATTAAGCCACTTGGCTTGAGGCATGCGCGATATGTATATATATATATATATAAATATATATATATATACATGCAAGACATTTCCTCAGAAATCAGAATCGAGAGAAGAGGGTCGAGGAAAGTTGTTGAAAATCCTTACGCCTTTTCTGAGAAATTCGTCCGTCTGATTTTGAATCCGACTTCGGTACCGAGTTCCTAGCGAAGTAGGCTACACTTTGACGTAAGTTTTGCTACGTTTTGACATGCTTTGAAATTATGCTATTGTCAGAATTGAATGGAATTTATATATGATGTTCTTGACATATTAGACATCGTAGAATCGAAGTCAGACTGAGAAACAGACTGATTATGGAATTGTTATGATTTTCTGATTATAATCAGTTGATACCGGACAGATTTGGATTATGGATTGATTATGGATTATACTGGATATGAGTTATGGATTGTAACTGTTATCTGGTGATATGGTATTGACGGGAATATGAAGATTGTACCGTTATGCCGTTGATTTTGAATTAAATCAAGATTTATCATATTGTTAGTAATTCGAGTGGTGTATTGACATAAGATTATTGATATTGTCATTACCAGACAGACTGTGAATTCAAGACTTCGACTGAGCAGGAAACTGAGACTGCAACGAAATGTATAAGTCGATGTGGTATTGGGAGATGGACTTGAGTCGGTTTAGACTTGGGTTTTCCTAAATCACATACTTTATTTTATTGCATGGATATTTGCATTACATTGATTAATGTACTTGTTCTCTTGAATTTAGATGACAGGTATTAGACAAGTTATCTTGTGACAGAAGTGCCGGATAGTGGTGGTATCGCCACGGCACATTGCACGATGTCACAAGATAGGATGCTAGCGATAGAGCTACAGTCCTTGACGGTTAGGTCAGGACACTGGATGTTTGGTTATATCGAGTAATGGAATCTATTACGGAATTCGATATATGAACACCATATTTGGTTATATCTGAAAGCGGACCGGTTACGGTGGCCGGAAGCGCAACGGAAGCACAAAAATCGAATTTTTGAGGGAAATATTTTCGGCCACCACATATATATCTTGTGTAATATTTACAAAAATAAAAACATACATAGGATGTTTAGAAGTGTTACCTATCAACTTTAAAAGTTGATTGTGGCTCCAACTTTGTTGTCAAACAACAAAGCTCCTCAAGGCATGAAGATCTACAAGCTCCACCTCCCTTTTCCTTCAAAAATCAAGCCCACCACTTGCAAGGTAAACCCCTTCTAGTTTTGCACTAGAAAAACTAGAAGATTTTTCAAAAAGAAGTGTGTTTTCTTCAACAAATTGAAGAACACAAAAATGGAGAAAAATGGAGAGAATTATTTTGGGAGAGTTCGGCCATCATGCTTGGAGGAGGGAGGAGAATGAGTTAATTCATTGTCTTGGTTGTGAGAAAAGCAAAAGGCAAAAAGTAGCATGCCATGCCATTATTTTATTCAAAAGTAATCTCCAACCATTCACCTCCCATGCATGCATATAATATAGTTTTCAATCAAATTAAAAACTTTGGACTAAATTTAATTATCTCAAACATATTTGAGACTAATTAAACATTACTTGAATTTACCCAAGTCCCACTAGTTAAATAATTATTTTAATTGAGCTCTACTAGACTCAATATTATTTAATTAATCCAACACTTGAATTAATTTAATTATTTGGGCTCTACTAGGCCCACTAGTGTTTAATTAATTCAACACTTGAATTAATTTAATTTAGTCCATAATAATGTTTATGAAAATCACAATTTTCAAAAACATTAGTCACTTGGCCAAATTTTAATCTAGGAACACTTCCATAAATTAAAATTTATATTTCTCTCATAGAAGTCATACTTCTATTTTTCTTTACACTTATAAACACATTTATAAGCCGTTCAACACTTTGAACTATTTTTCTCCTTTATAGAAGTCATACTTCTAATTTTCCTTACGCTTATAAACTCCTTTATAAGCCGTTCAACACATTGAACTATTTTACTTCTCATCGGGATTTACAAAGCTAGCACTTGTGTGGCCCTCAATGGTTCATTGATACAACTAGCCGTGGGTTCACATCTCCATGTGATTCGGACTAAACATGTCCTTATTCGAGCATACCCCAATTGCTCCATTCTTACTTATCAACTCCTTGATAGTAAGAACGTCAGAACTCAAGTCTGATAGTACCCAACCAATCACGTTAAACGCCTAGCAGCATCGCTTACGTGATTCCCTAGGTATCACATGATAGTGCCTGCAAGAACCATTCAATTATGGTTAGCGTACATTACGGTCCCTTCAACTCATATATCCCGATCGATTCGACAACCATTGGTTTATCGAGAGTTGTCAATGAATCGATACTATGTGTCATGTCGTAGTTGCATCGATGGTGCAATCTATGAAACACCTTTCATAATTACAACCATACTCTGGCCAGAGATTTCGATCTACATACACATGATAACACATAGGATATCCATACCCGAAGGTAAGCGGTGAATCCCCGACTACAATGCATCGACTCCTAAGTGTTTCGACAGAACACCCAACCTTGCCACCTGATGACCCCATGAGAGTCGGTAAACAAGTCAAAGTGTAATTCTAGCACATAGAGTCTCAATGTTGTCTCGGGTCATAAGGACTAATTCTGTACAACCATAAACCAGGACTTTTCCACTCGATAAGTGAGAACCACTTGGAAAGTCCTTTTATGGAGGGTTGTTCAGTGCACTCTACAAGGAGCACCTATCTGCATGTTCGGACATCACAATGTCCCCTACCAATGAAACATGGTACTCACATCGCAGATACTAGTCTCTAACTCGAGCGGCCTATATCCTTCTTAGTGGCGGCTGAATCGACTAGGAACCGTTTAGAACATACAGTATTACAAATATGAGTTTCATGATACTCATCATATGAGCATCTCATATTCTTTCTACTATTTGTATATTCAAGGGCTTTATCTATGCAACTAGCATGGGTATACAGATAAAGATTTGCCAAAATAATAATTTCAAATATTATTAAAATAAAGATTGCTTATACATAGAGTTTCATTGTGAACACTCGGCCAACACTTGGCTCGACGGGCACCTACTCTAACAATCTCCCACTTGCACTAGAGCCAACTACCCATATGATTTAATCCCATTGATTCGCGATGCTTGTCGAATAATGGTCCAGGTAAAGGCTTAGCTAGTGGATCAACAACATTATCTGCGGAGCCGACGGTGTCAAAAGACACTTCTCTACTTTCCACAATCTCTCCGAGGATGTGGTACTTTATCAATACTAGTTTGGATTTCTGATGAGACCTAGGCTCCTTTGCTTGAGCTATAGCTCCCGTGTTGTCACACAACACCGGGATAGGAGCAACTCCATTAGGAATGACGCCCAACTCTTGGACGAAATTCCTTATCCAAACAGCCTCCCTTGCTGCATCTGATGCAGCAATGTATTCGGCCTCTGTGCTGGAATCCGTAATATTGTCTTGCTTGGAACTCTTCCAAGAGACTGCAGCACCATTGAGCATGAATACAAAACCAGAGGTTGACTTCGAGTCATCGATATCGCTTTGGAAGCTAGAGTCGGTATAGCCTTCCAATTTTAATTCTCCACCCCATAGACCAAGAACACTTTATTGGTCCTTCTCAACTATTTGAGGATGTCTTTCACAGCTTTCAGGTGTGGAAGACCATGGTTCGAATGATATCATTTCACTACATATAGTGCAAACGCCACGTCAGGACGGGTAGATATCATCCCATACATGATATTACCAATTTCCGAAGCATACGGAATGCGTGTCATCGCCACTATCTCTGCATCTGTCTTGGGAGACAGACTTGGATAGGGACACGCCATGACACACTGGTAGATGTCCTCTCATGGACTCATCCATCGAGAACCGCTTCACGATGGTATCAATGTATGTGGACTGGGTGAGACCAAGCCATCTTTTCGATCTATCTCAATAGATCTGTATCCCAATACAAAAGATGCTTCACCCAAGTCCTGCATCGAGAACTTACTCGCTAACCTTATCTTAGTTGATTGCAACATTCCTACATCATTCCCAATGAGTAGAATGTCATCAACATAAAGCACCAGGAATGTCACAACACTCCCACTGACCTTCTTATACACATAGGGTTCCTCAGGATTCTTAGTAAATCAAACTATTTGATTGTACTGTCGAATCTGAGGTTCCAACTCCTAGATGCCTGCTTTAGATCATAAATAGATCTCTGAAGTTTGCATACCATATGCTCACTTCCGATAGATGTAAATCTTTCAGGTTAAGACATGTAAATAACTTTCTTAAAATCCCCATTTAAGAAAGTTTGTCTTGACATCCATCTGCCATATCTCACAGCCATACCATGCAACTATGGCTAGCAAAATCCTTATGGACTTGAACATTGCGACTGGGAAAAGGTTTACTCAAAGTCAACTCCTTGTCTTTGAGTACATCCTTTTGCCACCAATCGCGCCTTGAAGGTCAATACCTTCCCATCCGCCCCAAGTCCATATGGGAACAGTTCCCTCAGGTGGATCCACAAGATCCTACACTTGGTTCGAATGCATGGAATTCATCTCAGATTCCATTGCTTCAAGCCACTTGGATGAATCGGCATCAGATAACGCTTCCTTGAAGGTCCTTGGATCACATCCATGGTTAGGCTCATCATGGCCCTCTTCAAGAAGCTGACCATACCTCATAGGTGGTCTCGAGACTTTCTCGTATCTGCTAGGAGCTTGTATATCCTCTCTTGGCTCAACGTGTGTGGGTTCTATAATTGCGGGTTTCTCTCGAACCTCTTCGAGTTCTATCATCTCCCTTTTTCTATCCAATAGAAAATCCTTTTCCAAAAAGGTTGCATTCCTAGAAACAAACACCTTTGTTTCTTGGGGATGATAGAAATAATATCCAACTTAATTCCTTGGATATCCCACAAAGTAACATAAAATGGATCAACAATCCAACTTATCTCCCACTACCTGCTTCACATAAGCAGGGCTCCCCATATTCTAAGATAAGAATATTTGGGAGGCTTACCCATCCATATCTCATATGGTGTCTGCCTTTGAATGGACATTTAACAGAATATCTTTTAATTTTAAGTTATAGAGATCGTTTTCAAGTTCTCAAGTACCAATTAAACATTCATTCTTGTAAATGTTGCAAAAACCTTTGCTAAATAAACAAGAATATCCATCTTTATCACCATAGAAATGGAAACAATGTTTTTTCAAAATTAGGTACAAACAAAACATCTCATAAAATTAACTTAAACTTTTGTTCAATAATAAGTAAACATATTCAATAGCCTTGGCAGCAACTCCTGCTCCATTGCCCATCCTCTAGAAGGTCACACCTTCCTTAAGCATTCTACTTCTTCCCATCACCTGTAACCCATTACAGAGATGTGAATCACAACCGGTATCTAATACCCAAGAAGTAGAGTTAATTGAAATGTTTACTTAAATTCAGAACATACCGTTTCCAGAACACTTCTGGGCCAGATATTCCTTGCAATTTCGCCTCCAATGTCCAGGCATCTTGCAGTGATGACAAACATCACTAGTCTTGTCAGCCCTAACTGGTGTGGCTGCCACAACGGGATTCGGAGATTGCCTCAACAAGGGCACGTTCTTCTTGGGACGTTGGAAAGAACGCTTCTTTCCATTCCCATGTGGATCAATCTTCGTACCAGATGAAGAACCCACATAAAGAACCAACTTCTCTTTCTTGATGGTGGATTCGAACGTAACAAGCATATTCACCAACTCCTCAAGGGTCGGTTCCATCTTGTTCATGTTGAAGTCCACCACAAAAGGATCAAATGAGCTAGGCATCGATAACAGCAACACGTCGGTGGTCAACTCCGAAGGTAAGATCAGATCCATGCCAACGAGCTTGTCCACGAGCCCGATCACCTTTAGGCCATGCTCATGGACCGAGGCCCCATCTCGCATGCGCAAAGTGATCAGCTCCTTGACGGTAGCATGCCTAAGAGGACGCGTTTGCTCTCCAAAGAGCTCTTTGAGATGCAAATGAATGTCAGCAGCACTCTTTGCACCCTCAAAACGCCTCTGCAGCTCATCATTCATAGAAGTCAGCATATAACACCTGGCTATCAAGTCATGGTCACACCATTCCTTGTAAGCCTGCAATTCCTCAGGATTGCTATCAGTCGGAGCCTCAACAGGGAGCGACTCAGTCAGTGTATATGCTATCTTTTCCGAATTCAAGACGATTTTTAGGTTTCTTAGCCAAGTGAGGTAATTAGGTCCAGTTAATATGTTTTTGTCGAGTATTACGGATATTGGATTGCGAATCGATGACATCGTCAATTTGTACTGAAAAGTAAAACAGATAAATGTTGATGACTATTTTAAATATTTAGTAAGATATGAAGTTTGGACTTTTACTTCATAAATATTTGCTCCCACTGTTTTGACATCTTTCACTACCCTCTAGTGAAAACGGGAAACTCCTTTCCTCAGTAGGTACGTAAGGTCCAATTAGCGAATTGTGATCCCGAATAATATCAGCCAATCACAATTCCTAAAAGGTAGTTACCAATTGCATCACAATACAACCCTCTACGTAAACTTTTGTCTCACGTTTGATTAGGACCCAATAATATGACGTCGTTCATCTTCACGTGTCAAGCCTTACCCATCGATGTTGAACCTTAATGGACGGTCGCCATGAGTTCCCTGAATAATATGAGCCGAAATCATGGGAGTTCCACGTAGTTCACATCACCATGTCAATGGATGTCACAGCTTTCCGGCACTCGAGGCTCCCCCAATAATATGAGCCGAGCCCCGAGTACGGGTAGCGTTCATCATGCACCCATTGTCGATGGAAGACAAGGAAATTATAAACAAATTTATAATTCCCCTTTTCGGGCTTGATATTTATTTTGAATCTTATTCAAAATGAGGGTTTTTTAATTTTGAAAGGTCTCATCATTAATTTTATTTTAAAAGCTCGCCATGTTTGATCGTATGTTTGCCGGATTCATGCAACTTTGTTATTATAATAATAATAACGCACATACTCATTATTTATAACATATCATGCATATATTATAAATAGAAAACAATACAAGGATGATCAATCGCCCCAAGTACTAATGGCCCGTGTGAGCCAAACACGGGCCTAGGTCCAATCCTAGGGTAAATGCACGGGATGCAATGCAACTATACTATTACATTAGCATCCAATATTACATGTCTTCGATCTTCATAATCACCAAGGCCACCATCTTCCAATCTTGATCTTCCCCTATTCTAATATTTACAAATAAATATCCATGGCACATAGGGATACATCTCATGGGGTGGGAACGGGCCATAAACCAAGCCCACTTGATAAATTGATAATTATTACAATCATTCAACACAAATATCCTAGCATACACCTAGCAAATTGGGCTTGGGCTTTTGATCATCCTTCATGCATAATATCACGTATCATACACCATCAATTAATTATCACTATAATTAATTGATCCAATATTATATATCTTGATCCAATCACTAACCGCCACAATTATAAATTAAATTAACAAAGTATACAAACACCTTTGTCTACTTTCAAATTAATTTATTTATAATCGAATTTCTTGTAAATCACCATTTACTATAAATAATTGAAGTCCTACTTCAATTATTTATTTTATGAGAAAATATGTGCAACAATTGTAAATTTAAACTTAAGGGCCCAAAACCCATTTTTCACCAAAAATACTTAGGCCCATTTAAATTTCACAAATAATGTTGTCTATCCAATGGCCCAACATCTCAAGGCCCATGACACTAAGATTGTCCAAAATACTTTTGGAAACCCTAGCCGTCATCGCCGTCGCCGGAGCTCCGTCGCCGGATTCCGGCAACAACAAAAAATTTTTTTTTTTTAAAAACTGAACATTTCGGGCAGCCCCTCGGGCTGCCCTATGCTGCCCGAAATTTTCAGGCAGCCCCTCGAGGGGCTGCCCGAAAAACAATTTTTTTTTTTTTGTTTTCTTCAAAAAATTTCGGCCTTCACCATACATGCACCAAAAAATTTCTCAAGCGGTTAGAAATCGATCTCAACATAATATTACGTAAATATTACACAAAATCCGTAACCTAAGCTCGGATACCACTTGAAAGCGGACCGGTTACGGTGGCCGGAAGCGCAACGGAAGCACAAAAATCGAATTTTTGAGGGAAATATTTTCGGCCACCACATATATATCTTGTGTAATATTTACAAAAATAAAAACATACATAGGATGTTTAGAAGTGTTACCTATCAACTTTAAAAGTTGATTGTGGCTCCAACTTTGTTGTCAAACAACAAAGCTCCTCAAGGCATGAAGATCTACAAGCTCCACCTCTCTTTTCCTTCAAAAATCAAGCCCACCACTTGCAAGGTAAACCCCTTCTAGTTTTGCACTAGAAAAACTAGAAGATTTTTCAAAAAGAATTGTGTTTTCTTCAACAAGTTGAAGAACACAAAAATGGAGAAAAATGGAGAGAATTATTTTGGGAGAGTTCGGCCATCATGCTTGGAGGAGGGAGGAGAATGAGTTAATTCATTGTCTTGGTTGTGAGAAAAGCAAAAGGCAAAAAGTAGCATGCCATGCCATTATTTTATTCAAAAGTAATCTCCAACCCTTCACCTCCCATGTATGCATATAATATAGTTTTCAATCAAATTAAAAACTTTGGACTAAATTTAATTATCTCAAACATATTTGAGACTAATTAAACATTACTTGAATTTACCCAAGTCCCACTAGTTAAATAATTATTTTAATTGAGCTCTACTAGACTCAATATTATTTAATTAATCCAACACTTGAATTAATTTAATTATTTGGGCTCTACTAGGCCCACTAGTGTTTAATTAATTCAACACTTGAATTAATTTAATTTAGTCCATAATAATGTTTATGAAAATCACAATTTTCAAAAACATTAGTCACTTGGCCAAATTTTAATCTAGGAACACTTCCATAAATTAAAATTTATATTTCTCTCATAGAAGTCATACTTCTATTTTTCTTTACACTTATAAACACATTTATAAGCCGTTCAACACTTTGAACTATTTTTCTCCTTTATAGAAGTCATACTTCTAATTTTCCTTACGCTTATAAACTCCTTTATAAGCCGTTCAACACATTGAACTATTTTACTTCTCATCGGGATTTACAAAGCTAGCACTTGTGTGGCCCTCAATGGTTCATTGATACAACTAGCCGTGGGTTCACATCTCCATGTGATTCGGACTAAACATGTCCTTATTCGAGCATACCCCAATTGCTCCATTCTTACTTATCAACTCCTTGATAGTAAGAACGTCAGAACTCAAGTCTGATAGTACCCAACCAATCACGTTAAATGCCTAGCAGCATCGCTTACGTGATTCCCTAGGTATCACATGATAGTGCCTGCAAGAACCATTCAATTATGGTTAGCGTACAGTGCGGTCCCTTCAACTCATATATCCCGATCGATTCGACAACCATTGGTTTATCGAGAGTTGTCAATGAATCGATACTATGTGTCATGTCGTAGTTGCATCGATGGTGCAATCTATGAAACACCTTTCATAATTACAACCATACTCTGGCCAGAGATTTCGATCTACATACACATGATAACACATAGGATATCCATATCCGAAGGTAAGCGGTGAATCCCCGACTACAATGCATCGACTCCTATGTGTTTCGACAGAACACCCAACCTTGCCACCTGATGACCCCATGAGAGTCGGTAAACAAGTCAAAGTGTAATTCTAGCACATAGAGTCTCAATGTTGTCTCGGGTCATAAGGACTAATTCTGTACAACCATAAACCAGGACTTTTCCACTCGATAAGTGAGAACCACTTGGAAAGTCCTTTTATGGAGGGTTGTTCAGTGCACTCTACAAGGAGCACCTATCTGCATGTTCGGACATCACAATGTCCCCTACCAATGAAACATGGTACTCACATCGCAGATACTAGTCTCTAACTCGAGCGGCCTATATCCTTCTTAGTGGCGGCTGAATCGACTAGGAACCGTTTAGAATATACAGTATTACAAATATGAGTTTCATGATACTCATCATATGAGCATCTCATATTCTTTCAACTATTTGTATATTCAAGGGCTTTATCTATGCAACTAGCAGATAAAGATGTGCCAAAATAATAATTTCAAATATTATTAAAATAAAGATTGCTTATACATAGAGTTTCATTGTGAACACTCGGCCAACACTTGGCTCGACGGGCACCTACTCTAACAATATCGAGTAAAGGGTATTGGAATTCTTCTATTACGGAATTCGATATAGGAATACCAGGGCACTGGTTATATCGAGTAATAGAGATTATGGTTCCATCATTTACGGAATTCGATATAGGAATACCACATCTGGAAACCGGGATCCCTAGACTAGGATTGAGTCTAGTCTGAATTATGTGTCGACAGTTTGATTTGATATTGTTTATGTTTCAGATTTTGATACATAATCATGTTACCTGTATTTCATGCTTTATATTTGTTTATATGATTGCATGTTTCATTGATTTATACTGGGATTTATTCTCACCGGTATATCCGGCTGTTGTCTTGTCTGTATGTGTACTTGAAAACAGGTGGGACAGGTCCAGGGTCGAAGAGATGAAGAGCTAGATCGTGATTAGAGTGGTGGCACCGGACTTGGACTAGATGTAGGGTTAAACACTTGACTTTAGTTTTAAACCCTAGTTTGAATAAATGTTGAAATACAGGATTGTATTTTATATACTGATATGTATATATGTTGTATGTCACTACGTTCCGCAATTTTAAAAAAAAAATTTTAGACCCTGTTTTTAATTGATTAATTAGTCCCAATTATGATTAAGAACTTGATTAGCGTCCGGGTCCCCACATTAGCTTTGTCAAATCAAATCAAACTTATCAAAGTTTTTAACTTTGTGGCGTTTGTCGATCGTTGCTTGTGCGGATTGTCGTAGGCAAAGTTCTTCGAAGGTTCGTATAGTTTTCGATTGTTTATCCTCGTGTTTATTTGTTGCTAAACTCTTGCTAGTTTAGAGGTGAATATCACACAATACTTGAATCAAAAGATCGGGAAAACACACGGGTCTTAATATCGTAATTGAATAGAGGGTGCGATTTATTTTCAATCGTGTTTGCTATTTATTCGTATCAAGATTCACGTCATTTGGTATCAGAGCCACAGGTTTATTGAATTCAAGTAAATTATCTTGTTCTTAAATTGCAGATCTGTATTATTTCTTCGTTTATTTTCAGATCTGTTTTGTTCTATCGTTCTTCGTAATTTTGTTTTCGTGAATCTATGATTCTCGAAATTTGTTGGTGATTTTTTTTTGTGATTTTCGTGTAGTACTCAAGCCAAAAAAAAAAAAGAGTTCAAAAATTCCGAAAATTCACCATTATTTCATTTTGATATCTTGTCCTATTTTCTTTAGAGAGTCATATTTAATTGTCTCTCACAGTCAAAAAAAAAAAGAAGATCATATTCGAACTTCTTGTCTACACAATCCAAGTGAGTCGGTCGCATTTGTTCACAATTTTGAACCTTGATTGTTTGATATCCCAAATACAAAGCTTGAGCACACTTTTGAGAGTACTATCAAATTCGAGTGGAAACATTTGAGTGTGAGTGTTATTTCTTTGGAGCGACTAGTGAGTATTTGTTGCGAGCAAAAAAATAAGAGAGGAGAGACGAGTGAATTTCTTTGGAGTGACCGGTGAGCTTTTGGGTGAGGAGTTATTTGTTTTCTACTAACATTTTCTTGCAAGTACAATTCTAAGAATTAGATGGAGAAGGAGGTAAGAGATAATTCGAACCCGGGGTCATCTAAGTTTCCACTGGAGGCGTTGTTTGGGGATTTTAGTAGGATGATGACGACCCAAATGGAGTCGTTGCATGAGAGGTTGGGTAAACTTGAGGTTAGTGTTAGTGGGGGTAAACCTAAGCCTAAGGATTTGGGTAGAGATGACGAGGAGTATGTTCTAGGAGGAGGCGATGAGAGTCAAAATGAGAATTGGGGTAGGAATGGAAGAGATATAGGATTTGGGAGAGGAAGAAGAGAAGCTATGAGGGGTAGGTATGAGGAGACTAGGGAAGATGGTCACATGGGTAGCATTAAGATGAAAATCCCTTCATTCCATGGGAAATCTGACCCAGAGGCGTACCTAGAATGGGAAAAGAGGGTAGAGTTCGTATTTGCATGTCACCACTACTCCGAACAAAAGAAGGTGAGGTTGGCGGTGGTTGAATTTTTAGACTATGCTCTCATTTGGTGGGATCAATTAGTGACCACTAAAAGAAAGTATAATGAGAGGCCCATTGAATCTTTGGATGAGATGAAGAGTGTAATGAGGAAGAGGTTTGTGCCTAACCACTATTATAGGGAGATGTTTAAGAGGTTACAAACTTTGAGGCAAGGGTTGAAGAGTGTTGAGGACTACTATAAGGAGATGGAAGTACTCATGATTAGGGCAAATACTGAGGAGGATAATGAAGCAACTATGGCTCGTTTTCTTTGTGGCTTGAACAGGGAGATTCAAGATCAAGTGGAGCTCCGGCACTACTTGGAGCTAGATGAGATGGTGCAAATGGCCATAAAGGTGGAGCAACAACTCAAGAGGCGAGGAGTGGGCCGCACCAATCAAACCGGAGGGGCATCATCTTCTTGGCAATCCAATGTTGTGAAGCGTGAGGAAAATAAAGTGGAGGCCAAGCCAAGATTTGACACTAAGCAAGAGGCACCTAAGCAAGGAGTCCAAGGTAAATCTGAAACTCCTTCTAATCGTTCTAGGGATACTAAATGCTTTAGATGTCAAGGGTTGGGTCATATTGCTAGTGAATGTCCTAATAAGCGGGTGATGATCTTGAATGCTTATGATGAGTATGAGTCCCAAAGCGAGGGTAGTGATGATGATATGCCTGCATTGGAGGATCCCGATGAGGGATATGAGGCGGTTGTAGGAGAATCATTGGTGACTAGGCGTATCATGATTGGCCAAGTCGAGGAGGAGGAGACCAATCAAAGGGGGAACTTGTTTCACACTAGATGCTTTGTGAACGAAAAGGTTTGCAACGTTATTATAGATGGGGGAAGTTGCACCAACATAGCTAGTTGTGAGATGGTGGAGAAGTTGAGTTTGCCTACTCTAAAGTACCCTCAACCATATAGACTTCAATGGTTGAATGATTGGGCGGAGGTGAAAGTAGATAGGCAAGTTCTAGTGTCCTTTTCTATTGAGAAGTATGTGGATGAGGTTTTGTGTGACGTGGTGCCTATGCATGCTTGTCATATCTTGTTGGGTAGACCTTGGCAATTCGATAGGAAGGTAACACATGATGGTTTCAAGAATAGGTACTCATTTGTCCTAAACAAAGAACCAATTGTATTACTACCTTTGTCACCAAAACAAATACTTGAAGATCAATTGAAAAAGAAACAAAGAGATGAGGCCGAAAAAAAGAGTGTCCAAAAGAGTGAGATGGCCTTAGAAAAAGAAAAAGAAAAATATATGGTCGAAAGAAAGAGTGAACAAAAGAGTGAGATGACCATAGAAAAGAAAAAGAGAGAGAAAAAGAGGCCAAAGAAAAAGAAAAGAAAAATCATTTGATGGCCCAAAGGAGTGAAAAGAGTGAGTATGAGAGTTGTTTATTATTGCATAAACCATTACATGTACCTTTGTACAAAGTGGTTTACCCATATTGTGATGGAATCGCCGGTTCAATCCCGAGCGTTGCTATTTCTTCTTTGCAGGATTTTGGCGATGTTATGATCGGGAGGCTAGCAAGTGTTGTTGGTGTGAGGATACAATGGGATGAACCATATGGATTCAAGAGCCATAGCAATGAGGTAAGGTTAGTTGTCACCGCAACATCCGAGAGGTATGATTTTCTCCCTTACCTTAATTCATTGTTGTTTTGTTTTCAAGAATTATGGGGACAAGTTTAAAATGTGATGTTTAGATGATGTGAATGTGGTTTAGTCTTGTTACCCAAGCGTCATACTATTGAGAATGAATATGCATTGCATGAATTAGATTCAAATGTTATTGATTTTGAGTGTTCCAAAATTGTCCAATTGACACTTTGTCATGGTAATGACCTATGTGCATTAGGATTAAATTCATGTGGTGAGTTGAATGAAAACATGGATAGTACATTTAGTGTGTTCTATTTGCATGATTCCTACTTGTTTGATGAAGACTTTGGGAAGAGCATGAATGACTATAAGAATTTCTTTGTCCATGATGAATATATTTTTAAGGAGACTAAGTTGTTCATGTTATGCTCGTTTTATGAGTTACTCGCTAGTGGTGCATATTGTCATGATTTCATTATTGATAAGATGCATGCATTTCTATGTTGGTTACATATAAAAAGGTATGTCGAATGGTGTTGTAACGAGGGTCTTGCATGTATGAAGATAGCAACTAGGCTAGGGTTTTATGACATGCATGACTTAATTCTTAGTCCTAGTAAGCAATATACCCACATTTGTATGATACTTGCTTTGGTGTTAACTAGGCCTAAGAAGGGGAGAAATTTAATCTTCATGATGCTTAATGCGATATTAACATTATCATTCTATGTCATTCGTTATTTGATGTTTGAAGTAATTGATGATTACATGGAAAGGGCAACCAAGGAGTTGAGGTCCCAAAGGTCAATGACGCACGTGGGCGATAGTACCTACAGACTTGAGTTTGAAGGTAAGCATATTGGTCATACAATTATTGTTATTACTAACTTGCTTCGTTTCTGTGTAGGTAGTGAAGATTTGAGGACAAATCCTTTTCAAGAAGGGGAGGATGATGCGAACATGGTAGCCTTGCACGGGCGTATGAGCGAAGAAGATGGATTTACGTGCGAGGAGCAAAGTGGTGGAGGGCTCGGGATGCATGGAAGAATGTTGGAGAGCCAAAGGCATAGGATTCAAGCATTAATCTCATCAACCGAGTCTTCACGGACCTCGACACGGAACTGCACACGGGGTCCGTGCCCTTTACACTCCGAGATGAGCAACTACAGAGCCTACACGGACCTGAAGACGGACCCAGGCACGGGGTCTGTGCCCTATACATTTGGCGAAAACAGTGCCTACACGGACCCGTACACGGAGGTGAGCACGGGGTCCGTGTCCCTTGATCCCGATTGAAGAGTTTTACAGTATGTACACGGACCCAGACACGGAGGTCTGCACGGGGTCCGTGCCTAGTGTTTTCTACGCGGATTTGTTTCCTTTTCTAGAGTTTTATTATTTTGGGAGACTAGATTTTTGATATCTTTTCATTATTATAATGTATTTGGACGAAATTCAGAACACAATACACATAATATTTTGAGTTTATCAAACTTATGAGAATTTTCTCTCAACTTTTCAAAGCTTTTATCTTTGTCAAATCAAATCAAACTTATCAAAGTTTTTAACTTTGTGGCGTTTGTCGATCGTTGCTTGTGCGGATTGTCGTAGGCAAAGTTTGTAATGCCCTAGATTGACTATGAATAGACAGAAATTGAGAAATGTAATGCCCAGAACACTGAGTGATCATTATGAATGGATAGATATGTTATGAATAATGTGCATCGAGATAAGAAATAAGAGATGAAGAAGTTTGGCTTGAAATGTAGGATTGTGCCTTGGGAATTCGAAGTAACACCGCACCCGCAGTGCTTGTAGACACCGCACCCGCGGTACATAGACAGTAATTTGGCCAAAAATTCCAGTAGCCACACCGCACCCGCGGTAAAATAAGACCGCACCCGCGGTGGTGCGACCGCACCCGCGGTCGTGCAGCGACCGCACCCGCGGTCCTCGAAATTTAGAAAATCATAGGGTTGCCGAGAGCATGGCGCACCCGCGCTCCTTAAGTCACCGCACCCGCGGTCATGCGTGGAACTTGAAAAATAAGGACACCTGCTCTTGCCATGCAAATCTGATATTGTGGGGACCCGGACGCTAATCATCTTCTTAATCATAGTTGGGATTTAATTATCGGTTCTGATAAACAGGGTCTAAAAATTTTTCTTTTTGAAATGTAACTGCGGAAGGTAATGGAATCTAAACAATATACATATCTGTATAAAACTACAGTTCAGTAGAAAAGTACAATACTGTACAACCTAAGTCTAAGGTTCAATTACTGAAATTCAAGTAATAAACCAAGTCTGCTACAAGTCCGGAATCACCACGCTAATTCGTCTTCTCTCATCGTCATCTCGACCCTGATCCAGCCCCACCTGTTGTCATGCACACATACAAAACAAGACAACAGCCCGATAACTCCGGTGAGAATAAATCCCAGTATAAAACATGGTAAACATGCATATACACATAATAATCCATGAAACCTGCTGTCATGAATAAATTAAAACAATAGTAATAGATTTCATCATCTATAAAATCTAATCTAAATAAACATGCAACTTAAATCAGCTAAACATGCATATAAACAATCTAAATCATGAAACATGCTGTCACAACTGAAAGCAATAACAATTGGTTCCAAAGTCTATGAACCAATTCATATAAGCATGCAGTTATAAATCAAATCATATCTAGACTTGACTCAACTGTAACTCTAGGGATCCCGTGATGAATAAGACGTCAATGCCTGTTACCTACTCAACCGATCGTGGTAACCGTACGTCTTATTCCTAGACTTCGGTCCGAGCTGTATCGACGGCTGGCAATAGGAGTAATGGCTACTCCTAAGTGGAGATACACCGAACGTCTAGAAGTCTGACAATGACTGTCAAGACTTTCCTATCTTAAATGCAATGAATAATAATCTATAAACAAAGCATAATCATATTCATATCTGAATATGGCAATAATCACATACATTTGAATAAAATGCTAAAATCAAAACATAAACAAGAATATAGTATGTGATTTATTGGGCAACTCAAGGATAGTCTCGATTGAGTTGTTTCTTCCCGAATATCACATGAATTATACCTTTGTCATCCCGGTCTGACGAAGACGACGTCTTGAAGTCGAATTTGTCCATATCTGATCTGAAATGACAATAACCAATACACTGTATCAATGTGTAATCCAATTCAGTACAAAATCTGATCACATCAACAATATCACGAGATAACAGAAACCAATACTGAATCTGATCCATCTGTACCAAATGATGTTTAGACGGCATAACACTACAGTCTTGTAACCCCGTCAATCTAAACATCACAAATACACTACCAGAATTCCTAATAAATCTCAGTACAATCTATAACTTCAGTATCTGTACCCTGTAAAATAAATAACAGCATAATTCTGATAGCAATCTCAATCAAATCAACTCTAAAATTCATAACAATTCCATAAACAATCTGTTTCTAAATCTGACTTCGATTCTACAATATCTACGGTAGCATAAACACTATATCTGAATCATATTCAATTCTGACAATATCATAAATTCACATCTTGTCTAAACGTAATAAAACTTACGTCCGTGCGTAGCCTGCGTTGATAGTAACACAGTACCGAAGTCGGATTTCAATTCAGATAGACGGTTTACTCGCAAATTGATTTTGAAGAAAAAGAACAAAGCTTTCCCCCAAGCTTGTCGATTTCCTTCTGATAAACTATTGCATGTAAGTATATATATATATATATATATATATATATATATATACATCCGTAGCATGCATCAAGCCAAGTGGCTCACCTTTCAAGTTGCACGTTTCTCGCTAGGGCGGTCAAAACTTACCGCTAGGGCGAGTCAATTTCGGTCGAGATCCTCGGCTGAACATCTCCATTCGCTCGGGCGGTCAAAAGTTGCTCGCTAGGGCGAAGCACTTTCGGCCCTCACAAATTATACATGCGCGCTCGGGCGGTGCTTTTCTGCCGCTCGGGCGAGAGATGTTCGGCCTATCATCTTGAGATGTTCGGCCTAACATCTTGAGATGTTCGATTCAACATCTTGGCTTAACATAAACCAACGACCGGCTTCGTCATTTGAGTTCCTATGACTTCCATTACGTCAATTAATCAACGTCTGATTAAAATGATTAAATCTCGGGCATTACATTTCTCCCCCTCTTAGATCTGAGTTCGTCCTCGAACTCACAAACAATCAATCCAACTCCATCAGAAGAAATGTATAACAGAGTTTAACATCTAACCTCATTTCACTAGCCGAATCAATCCCATATTACTGGCTATACTACACCCGTATACGCCAATTGCAATCCATAACAAAGCAATATCACCTGTAGTTGCTATTCCATCTGTTTATTCCAATTAAGGACATATTCCATCTTCGGCTCCAAATACCAATCGTCATCATCTGACATTGGTTTCCTACATCTATTCCTTCTGCACTATCCTGATAACTAGTGCTAACATCCAGCACTCGAGTTCTATCAATATCTTTCAATATCGGGATATTACTACACGCTGACTACCTGTCAATCTGTAACAAGTCTGAGAGAAAAAACTTATGATATAATCTACCACAAGTGCAAACTTCATCACAATCACAATCTGATATCATCTAAGGCAGCATTCTAATCCATCTGATTAATTCTTTAACATCGATCTATGTCAGCTAGTTCTGTTTGTACGTCTTCTTATACAACCTACTCGATATAGATTGAACAATCTATCAATCACGATCATACCATATCCCAATCTGCAGAAAATGGTGGTAATTTCATTACAAAAGCTATAGAAATGTACTCCCATTTCTATTCAGGAATATACTAAGTCGGTAATAATCTTCTAATTCCTAGCTTTCTGGCTTCTTTTGTTAGCGATTCAGACATATCAGTACCATTTCTACCAACCTTACAACATAAATTGCTGCCCCAACTGATCTCATCTGTCTATACCAACACTATCTGTTCGAATATCATACATTCTAAACCATCTGAATGAAAACTGAATCCCCTACGGTGCATTTCTGACACTACTTGAGACTTCAGATTCGAACTATCCGGTATAAACAACTAGTTACTAATATAGAATAATGAAAAATACCCACCTTGCATTCGGCTCTGACTATTCATATCAAAAGCTGGAAACAATTCTGAAACATTCTGATATCACACAATAACCAAACCCATAGAAAACGCAAATTCATATAGCTGTTATATTGATCTGATCAACAAAATACAGGTCTGAAAATTCTGATCACCGTTCGGAACTACGGTATTTCCCACCAACAATTCTGATACAATTGGAACTGCATAGTATCACACACTGAATAATAATTACAATAACATCAAATCAAACTCAGAGTAGAAATATCCTATGCTGATCTAGTGAGTTTAAGAAAACTCATAACATAATAGATTCTGGCTGGCTGACAAATCTTCATACTGTCCAGATCAACTGCTATATTTCATCTGCAAATAGAATATACTCCCAACCAATATAAGATGTCTCAAATACTGATTTAGAATCATAACAATATTCAGCAGATGTAAAGCAATGCAAGAAAAGATAATCAGAATAAGATAATCTGTCCAAATCAGATAAGAAAGTTCTGAAATATCTGACATTCTGCTAATTCTGACATTCCTGATACCACATAGTCTGAATATAAACCTGTATCAATAACTGCATTCTGATCCATACCTGACCCATTGCTGTATACAATAATCACAGTGCTCGGAATATTTAACCCAGTCTTCAAATATTCAATATAATCGATCAGATGCTGTGGATATATCCCGGAATCATAGATATAACAAGCATAATTCTTCAAAATACCCCTGAATACATAATCTGTCAATCTAGTAGATCAAACAATATCTCTATGTCCTCAACCCAGTGCTGACACGTTTCAGGCGTCTCTGTACCACTCAGAATCGGCGGCTAAAATAACTGAAATTCTGCCAACTTAGTTTCCATCGGAGTCGCTGACACATCTATCTGCGGTTCTGGTATATATGGCGGATCATACGAAGTACTGCCTGTTTCCAAAATCCTTCGGGGAGGTACATCTGATTACCACACACATTAGTAACCCAATAATACAAATCTGTGCCAATCTTTTCTGATCATGATCATCTTACTGCTGATCATGAATCCGATCTGATTCATATTTAAAAATACATAATACCAATTCAAATCATATAATCAGGTAAGCATGTATCTTAAAGCAGTAACATATAGTCTCATGCTAGCATCACAAGGTCACTCAACACGAAAATCAATCTCATGCTAGCACAGACATGCAAGGAAAGAAAATTCATCTACCCCGCTCATTCTCTTCTATCTTAATCTAAGTCAGTCTAAAAGATCTATCAGTTCTGACTATCTAATTCTAAAGGATCTATCTCTAAAAGATCTATCGCTAAAGGAACTATCAGCTCTGAAATAACTATCCTCGCTCTGATACCACCTGTTGTGGGGACGCGGACGTTAATCATCTTCTTAATCATAGTTGGGATTTAATTATCGGTTCTGATAAACAGGGTCTAAAAATTTTTCTTTTTGAAATGTAACTGCGGAACGTAATGGAATCTAAACAATATACATATCTGTATAAAACTACAGTTCAGTAGAAAAGTACAATACTGTACAACCTAAGTCTAAGGTTTAATTACTAAAATTCAAGTAATAAACCAAGTCTGCTACAAGTCCGGAATCACCACGCTAATTCGTCTTCTCTCATCGTCATCTCGACCCTGATCCAGCCCCACCTGTTGTCATGCACACATACAAAACAAGACAACAGCCGGATAACTCCGGTGAGAATAAATCCCAGTATAAAACATGGTAAACATGCATATACACATAATAATCCATGAAACCTGCTGTCATGAATAAATTAAAACAATAGTAATAGATTTCATCATCTATAAAATCTAATCTAAATAAACATGCAACTTAAATCAGCTAAACATGCATATAAACAATCTAAATCATGAAACATGCTGTCACAACTGAAAGCAATAACAATTGGTTCCAAAGTCTATGAACCAATTCATATAAGCATGCAGTTATAAATCAAATCATATCTAGACTTGACTCAACTATAACTCTAGGGATCCCGTGATGAATAAGACGTCAATGCCTGTTACCTACTCAACCGATCGTGGTAACCGTACGTCTTATTCCTAGACTTCGGTCCGAGCTGTATCGACGGCTGGCAATAGGAGTAATGGCTACTCCTAAGTGGAGATACACCGAACGTCTAGAAGTCTGACAATGACTGTCAAGACTTTCCTATCTTAAATGCAATGAATAATAATCTATAAACAAAGCATAATCATATTCATATCTGAATATGGCAATAATCACATACATTTGAATAAAATGCTAAAATCAAAACATAAACAAGAATATAGTATGTGATTTATTGGGCAACTCAAGGATAGTCTCGATTGAGTTGTTTCTTCCCGAATATCACATGAATTATACCTTTGTCGTCCCGGTCTGACGAAGACGACGTCTCGAAGTCGAATTTGTCCATATCTGATCTGAAATGACAATAACCAATACACTGTATCAATGTGTAATCCAATTCAGTACAAAATCTGATCACATCAACAATATCACAAGATAACAGAAACCAATACTGAATCTGATCCATCTGTACCAAATGATGTTTAGACGGCATAACACTACAGTCTTGTAACCCCGTCAATCTAAACATCACAAATACACTACCAGAATTCCTAATAAATCTCAGTACAATCTATAACTTCAGTATCTGTACACTGTAAAATAAATAACAGCATAATTCTGATAGCAATCTCAATCAAATCAACTCTAAAATTCATAACAATTCCATAAACAATCTGTTTCTAAATCTGACTTCGATTCAACAATATCTACGGTAGCATAAACACTATATCTGAATCATATTCAATTCTGACAATATCATAAATTCACATCTTGTCTAAACGTAATAAAACTTACGTCCGTGCGTAGCCTGCGTTGATAGTAACACAGTACCGAAGTCGGATTTCAATTCAGATAGACGGTTTACTCGCAAATTGATTTTGAAGAAAAAGAACAAAGCTTTCCCCCAAGCTTGTCGATTTCCTTCTGATAAACTATTGCATGTAAGTATATATATATATATATATATATACATCCGTAGCATGCATCAAGCCAAGTGGCTCACCTTTCAAGTTGCACGTTTCTCGCTAGGGCGGTCAAAACTTACCGCTAGGGCGAGTCAATTTCGGTCGAGATCCTCGGCTGAACATCTCCATTCGCTCAGGGCGGTCAAAAGTTGCTCGCTAGGGCGAAGCACTTTCGGCCCTCACAAATTATACATGCGCGCTCGGGCGGTGCTTTTCTGCCGCTCGGGCGAGAGATGTTCGGCCTAACATCTTGAGATGTTCGGCCTAACATCTTGAGATGTTCGATTCAACATCTTGGCTTAACATAAACCAACGCCCGGCTTCGTCATTTGAGTTCCTATGACTTCCATTACGTCAATTAATCAACGTCTGATTAAAATGATTAAATCTCGGGCATTACAGATATGTGTCTTCATTTCCTTGCCATTTCAGAACTATGAGAGCCGAGAGAATCCAGGAAGAAAGTCTCCATTTCCTTTGATCTTTGAAGTTAGAATTCTCAAGGTTTAACCATCCGATTTTCATTCCGATTTGAGATTCTTGTTCCTCGCGTCAAGGGCTTCAAGGTGATGTAAGTTTCCTCCAATTCAAGCATGAATTGAAATATTGGTGTTAGGAAACTTGGATATGCTTGTAGATATATGTTCTTATGAGTATAAGCATTATATATTCGCAAGCGGATCGATTGTCGGATGTCCTACGCAATTGTTATGATTTTCCAACATATTTAGAGCTGAATTATGCAGATTTTGGATAGTATCATGTGATTATGATGATGAATATGAGTTGAGATTATTGATTATTGATAAATGATGAGATTTGGATAGACCGGTATTGAGAAATCATGTCGTTATGCCGTCCGACTGTACCAAGATCACGTATAGTATTAGATAGGTGTTGAATTGAGTTGGGAATTGAAATTGTATGTCTCTACATTGCCATTTCAGATTTGGAGTGACAGAGTTTTTATCCCAACTTCTAGACTTCGATTTAATTCAACAAGAAAGGTATAAGCTATGTTTGTTTGGGAAGCCATAACTCAAATAAGATATTATTTGAGTTCCCAAACCAAAATCACATACTAGTATTGTTGTATATATGGTATCATGTTTATAACTTGTTTATAGAATTTTATTCAAATCTTGTTACATGATTATGCTTTGATTATAGAAATGTATTCAAGCATGTAAGATTATTGTAATATTCAGATATGAATATAAGCATACTTTGTTACAGGTTGATAGTCATTGCATTTAAGATAGGAGATTCGTTGACAGTCATTGTCAACTATCTAGATGTTCGGTGTATCTCAGCTTAGGAATAGTCATTACTCTTATTGCAGCCATTGATACAGTTCTGACCGAAGTCTAGGAATACGACGTACAACACCTCGATTGGGAGGGTAGGTGATAGACAGTGACGTCTTATTCACAACGGGATCCCTAGAATTCTAGTCGAGTTGCATCTAGACATGATTAGACTCGCATTGCATGATTATATATGAATGACATTCATATTAGCATGTTTCATGTTTTAGATTGTTTTATTGCATGTATACATGTTTATACTGGGATTTGTTCTCACCGGAGTTTTCGACTGTTGTTATGTCTGTATGTGTGCATAACAACAGGTGGAGCAGGATCTGGGTCACGCAGAGGATGAGAGATGGACATAGCGTGGAGATCTCGGGCTTAGCAGAAGGAATAGTAATTGTACTGTTATCATGTACTGTTTTTAATTACTAAATGTTAAATAAGAATGGAACAAGACATGTTTGTACCTTACGTTTGTACGTTATGTTTGTTAAATAAATAAAGACTTTATGCTTGTGTTTATACATTAGATTTAATGTTGAAAAGCAAAATTTTGACCCACTTTTTATATTAACGATCCATTGTATCCCAAAGAAAAAGTTAGAGCCCGGGTCCCCACAACAGGTGGTATCAGAGCCGTAGGTTCTGTAGACTGAGATAAGATAGAATGAGCTGTGTAGATCGAGTCTTCTTCCTTGCTTATGATGTGGTAGCATGTTTATTGCTTTCTTTATTACATGTTGTTTGTTATTTGACTGATTACAGAGTGTAATAAACTGAATCAGAACCGATTCTAGATCAAAGGTAACTGACTAGAGGAGGGCTGAGACAGTTGTATATCTTGTATTCTAATCAGTTGGATTATTAGATACATGCCTCCTAGAAGAGCAGTTGTGCCAGTACGACCACCAGCGCCAGAACAGGGTAGCACATCCGGAGATACGATGGATGTCACTGCTACGCCCATGGAGACTCTATTAAAGCGATTCCAGTCATTCCGACCACCGACCCTCAAGGGTACAGAAAATGAAATCGAATGTGAAAGCTGGTTGGAGGATATCGAAATGTTATTCGAGTCTCTGGAATATAGTGACGAGAAGCGAGTGAAACTCATTGGCCATCAACTGCAAGACGTGGCTAAATATTGGTGGGTGAATATAAGGAGGGCACTAGAACAGCGTGGCACCGAGGTTACATGGAAAGCATTCAAGACGGAGTTCTATCAGCGATTATTTCCTGTATCTTACCGTAAAGATAAAAGGCGCTGAATTTGCAAACCTGAGGCAAGGGCAATTGAACATTGAAGAGTACGTTGCTAAATTTTCTTCTTTGCTTCGCTTTGCACCTCACGTTTCTGGTAATGATGAAGCCGTGGCAGACCAGTTTATAAACGGCTTAAATCCTGATGTCTTTACATTTTTCAATACTGGGAGACCTAACAACTTCGCTGAAGCACTGAACCGTGCCAAAGGAGCAGAAGCAGGATTGCTTAGGCAACGGAGTGTTCCATATGTTGCTCCGAGTCCGAGACCGCCACTACCTCCAGCACAACATCCTCCTCGATTCGAAAGTGGTGGTAGCAGTAGTGGACGCAAAGATCAGTTGAAAGCGAAGGGCAAACAGTTTAAGAGGGCAGGGAGCAGTTCTTCGAGCTCCAGCGGGTCAAGACAGAGAGGTCTTGGCCAGGGTTTAGAGGCGATGAGTGGATATTGCAGTACGTGTGGAGGTAAGCATGCCACAGAACAGTGTCAGGGTGTAGTGGGCAGGTGTAACATATGCAAGCAACCGGGGCATTATGCCAAGGTCTGTCCTCAGAGAAGTGGTGCATCGAGATTTCAGGCTGCAGGGTCGTCTGCCTCAGTGACTCAGCCTGAGAGGCAAGTTTCATCTGTTCACTCATTTCAGCCGCCACCTGCACAGAGCCAGCCTCGAGCCAGAGGTGGTCAGACCGGGAGTCAGCCTCAGAGACAACAGGCTCAAGTGTTTGCCTTGACTGAAGAGCAAGCACAGGATGCCCCAGATGATGTCATTGCAGGTAACTGTTTCCTTTGCAGGTTATCCTGCTTATATATTGATAGATATGGGTGAAAGGGGATCGGTTACGGTGGCCGGAAGCGCAACGGAAGTTTAAAATTTCGATTTTTGTTCAAAAATTTCGGCCACCATGATATCTTGTGCAACAAATACAATAAAAACACCAAAATGACATTCATAGTGTGTTTAGAAATAGTTACCTATCAACCTCTTAAGGTTGATGATGGCTCCAACTTAGTTGATATACAACTAAGCTCTTGATGGCAAGACAATCTACAAGCTTCACCTTGTTCTTGAATGTTTCCTTCAAAATTAGGCCCACCACTAGCAAACTAGAACCCCTCTTATTTTGCACTAGAAAAATAAAAGGATTTTTCAAAGAGAAGTATTTTTCTTCCTCAACACTTGAAGAGAAAAATTGAGAGAAAACTTGAGAGAATCTTGCTTGTAAGTTTCGGCCATATGCTATCAAAAATGGGAGGAGGGAAGACTTGTCTTGGACTTGCAAAAAGTAGAGACAAAAGTATCATGCCAAGCCTTGATAGTTGCAAAAGTTGTCTCCAACCCTTCACCTCCCATGCATGCATATTATATGGTTTTTTATCAAAATAAAAACCATGGACTAAATTTAATTATCTCAAACATATTTGAGACTAATTAAACATTACTTGAATTTACCCAAGTCCCACTAGTTAAATAATTAATTTAAATTGAGCTCTACAAGACTCAATATAATTTAATTAATTCAACACTTGAATTAATTTAATTATTTGGACTCTACTAGGTCCACTAGTGTTTAATTAATTCAACACTTGAATTAATTTAATTTAGTCCATAATAATGTTTATGAAAATCACAATTTTCAAATGCATTATTCAATTGGCCAACTTTTAATTTAGGAACACTTCCATAAATTAAAATTTACATTTCTCTCATAGAAGTCATACTTCTATTTTTCTTTACACTTATAAACTCATTTATAAGTCGTTCAACACATTGAACTATTTTTACTTCTCAACGGGATCTAGAAAGCCAGCACTTGTGTGGCCCTCAATGGTTCATTGATACAACTAGCCGTGGGTTCACATCTCCATGTGATTCGGACTAAACATGTCCTTATATGAGCATACCCCAATTGCTCCATTCTTACTTATCAACTATTTGATAACAAGAACGTCAGAACTCAAGTCTGATAGCACCCAACGAATCATGTTAAACGCCTAGCAACATCGCTTACATGATTCCCTAGGTATCAAATGATAGTGCCTGCAAGAACCATTCAATTATGGTTAGCGTACAGTACGGTCCCTTCAACTCATATATCCCGACCGATTCGACAACCATTGGTTTATCGAGAGTTGTCAATGAATCGATACTATGTGTCATGCCGTAGTTGCATCGATGGTGTAATCTATGAAACTCCTTTCATAATTACCACCATACTCTGATCAGAGATTTCAATCTACATACACATGAGAACACATAGGATATCCATACCCGAAGGTAAGCGGTGAATCCCCGACTACAATGCATCGACTCCTATACGTTTCGACAGAACACCCAACCTTGCCACCTGATGACCCCATGAGAGTCGGTAAACAAGCCAAAGTATAATTCTAGCACATAGAGTCTCAATGTTGTCCCGGGTCATAAGGACTAATGGTGTACAACCATAAACTAGGACTATTCCACTCGATAAGTGAGAACCACTTGGAAAGTCCTTTTATGGAGGGTTGTTCAGTGCACCCTACAAAGAGCACCTATCTGCATGTTCGGACATCACAATGTCCCCTACCAATGAAACATGGTACTCACATCGCAGATACTAGTCTCTAACTCGAGCGGCCTATATCCTTCTTAGTGGCGGCTGAATCGACTAGGAACCGTTTAGAATATACAGTATTCCAAATATGAGTTTCATTATACTCATCATATGAGCATCTCATATTCTTTCTACTATTTGTATATTCAAGGGCTTTATCTATGCAACTAGCATGGGTATACAGATAAAGATACGCCATTATAATAAATTCAAATATTATTAAAATAAAGATCGTTTATACATAGAGTTTCATCGTGAACACTCGGCCAACACTTGGCTCGACGGGCACCTACTCTAACAATCTCCCACTTGCACTAGAGCCAACTACCCATATACTTCAGACCCATTGATTCGCGATGCTTCTCGAATGATGGTCCTGGTAAAGGCTTAGTTAGTGGATCAGCAACATTATCTGCGGAGTCGACTTTGTCAATCATGACATCTCCTCTTTCCACGATCTCTCTGAGGATGTGGTACTTTCTCAATACGTGTTTGGACTTCTGATGAGACCTCGGCTCCTTTGCTTGAGCAATTGCTCCCGTGTTGTCACAAAACACCGGGACAGGAGCAACTCCATTAGGAATGACGCCCAACTCTTGGACGAAATTCCTTATCCAAACTGCCTCCTTGGCTGCAGCTGATGCAGCAATGTATTCTGCCTCAGTGGTGGAATCCGCTGTACTGTCTTGCTTGGAACTCTTCCAAGAGACAGCAGCACCATTGAGCATGAATATGAATCCAGAGGTTGACTTTGAGTCATCAATATCGCTTTGGAAGCTAGAGTCGGTATAGCCTTCCAATTTTAGTTCTCCACCCCCATAGACCAAGAACAATTTATTGGTCCTCCTCAAGTACTTGAGGATGTCTTTCACAGCTTTCCAATGTGGAAGACCAGGGTTCGATTGATATCTACTCACTACACTTAGTGCGAAGGCCACGTCAGGACGTGTAGATATCATCCCATACATGATGCTACCAATTGCAGATGCATATGGAATGCGTGTCATCGCCGCTATCTCTTCATCAGTCTTGGGAGACATGGACTTGGATAGGGACACGCCATGACACATTGGTAGATGTCCTCTCTTGGACTCATCCATCCAGAACCGCTTCAGGATGGTATCAATGTATGTGGACTGGGTGAGACCAAGCAATCTTTTTGATCTATCTCTATAGATCTGTATTCCCAATACAAAAGATGCTTCACCCAAGTCTTGCATCGAGAACTTGCTTGCTAACCATATCTTAGTTGATTGCAACATTCCTACATCATTACCAATGAGTAGAATGTCATCAACATACAACACCAAGAATGTCACAGCACTCCCACTGACCTTCTTATACACACAGGGTTCCTCAGGATTCTTAGTAAAATCAAACTCTTTGATTGTACTATCGAATCTAAGGTTCCAACTCCTAGATGCCTGTTTTAGACCATAAATAGATCTCTGAAGTTTGCATACCATATGCTCACTTCCGACAGATGTAAACCCTTCGGGTTGAGACATGTAAATTTCTTCCTTAATATCCCCATTAAGAAATGCTGTCTTAACATCCATCTGCCATATCTCATAGTCATACCATGCAGCTATGGCTAGCAAAATCCTTATGGACTTGAACATTGCGACTGGAGAAAAGGTTTCTTCAAAGTCAACTCCTTGTCTTTGAGTATATCCTTTTGCTACCAATCGCGCTTTGAAGGTCAATACCTTCCCATCCGCCCCAAGTTTCCTCTTGTAAATCCATTTGCACCCTATGGGAACAATTCCCTCAGGTGGATCCACGAGATTCCACACTTGGTTCGAATGCATGGAATTCATCTCAGATTCCATTGCTTCAAGCCACTTGGATGAATCGGCATCAGATAATGCTTCCTTGAAGGTCCTTGGATCACATCCTAGGTTAGGCTCATCATGGTCCTCTTCAAGAAGCAGACCATACCTCATAGGTGGTCTCGAGACTCTCTCGGATCTTCTAGGAGCTTGTATCTCCTCTCTTGGCTCTTCGGGTGTGGGTTCTATAATTGTGGGTGTCTCTCGAACTTCTTCGAGTTCTATCATCTCCCCTTTTCTATCCAATAGAAATTCCTTTTCCAAAAAGGTTGCATTCCTAGAAACAAACACTTTTTGTTTCTTGGGGATGATAGAAGTAGTATCCAACCGAATTCATTGGATATCCCACAAAGTAACATAAAATGGATCGACTATCCAATTTATCTCCCACTACCTACTTCACATAAGCAGGGCACCCCCATATTCTAAGATAAGAATATTTGGGTGGCTTACCCATCCATATCTCATATGGAGTCTTGTCAACTGCTTTTGAATGGACATTGTTCAACAACAGTGCCGCTGTCTCAAGCGCATATCCCCAAACTGATGGCGGCAACTCCGTGAACCCCATCATAGACCGAACCATGTCCATCAAAGTCCGGTTACGACGCTCCGAAACACCATTCAACTGTGGTGTAGCAGGCGGAGTCCACTGTGAGAGAATCCCATTCTCCCTAAGATAATCTTGGAACTCGGCACTCAAGTACTCACCACCTCGATCCGATCGAAGTGCCTGATCGTCCCAATTGCTTCTCTACTTCACTTCTGAATTCTTTGAACCTTTCAAAGGCTTCAGACTTGTATTTCATCAAATACACATACCCATACCTCGAAAATTCATCGGTAAAGGTGATGAAGTAGGCATGTCCATGCTTAGTAGTGATGCTAAGCGGACCGCACACATCGGTATGGATCAAATCCAATAACCCTTTGGCTCGCTCCACATGGCCCTTAAAGGGAATCTTGGTCATCTTTCCTTTCAGACAGGATTCACAAGTCGTGAGAGCATTAATATCGGACATATCAAACATGCCAACTCCCACTAGCTTGTTCATCCTTCTTAAGGAAATATGTCCTAATCGAGCATGCCATAATTGTGCCGAATTAAGAGTATCTTGTTTGCGCTTATTTGTTGTTGTTATTGCTTGGACATTGTTAATCGGAATATCTTTTAATTTTAAGGTGTAGAGATTGTTTTCAAGTTCTCCGGTACCAACTAAACATTCATTCTTGTAAATATTGCAAATACCTTTGCTAAATAGACAAGAAAATCCATCAATATCAAGCATAGAAATGGAAATAATGTTTTTCACCAAGTCTGGTACAAACAAAACATCTCTTAAAACAAGCTTAAAATCATTGTTCAAATGCAAGTAAACATCTCCTACAGCCTTGGCAGCAACTCTTGCCCCATTGCCCATCCTCAAGAAGGTCTCACCTTCCCTAAGCTTCCTACTTCTTCCCATCACCTGCAAATCATTACAGAGATGTGAGCCACAGTCAGTATCCAATACCTAAGAAGTAGAGTTAATGGAGATATTTACTTCAATGTAGAACATACCTTTGCCAGAACCCTTCTGGGCAAGATATTCCCTGCAGTTACGCCTCCAATGTCCA
The DNA here is from genome assembly GCF_022965805.1 of Primulina eburnea. Lineage (NCBI taxonomy): Eukaryota > Viridiplantae > Streptophyta > Magnoliopsida > Lamiales > Gesneriaceae > Primulina > Primulina eburnea. The sequence goes on from NC_133114.1 coordinate 7,501,095, forward strand.
GGCTTCTTGCAGTAATGACAAATATCAACAGTCTTGTTAGCTTTATCTGGTGTAGCTACCACAACGGGACTCGGAGCTTGCCTCTTCAAGGGCATGTTCTTCTTGGGACGTTGGAAACAACGCTTCCTCCTCTTCCCACGTGGATCGGTCTTCGTACCAGATGAAGAACCCACATAAAGAACCGACTTCTCTTTCTTGATGGTGGATTCAAAAGTCACAAGCATGTTCACCAACTCCTCAAGGGTCGGCTCCATCTTGTTCATATTGAAATTCACCACAAAGGATCAAACGAGCTAGGTAGTGACAACACAACACATCGGTGGTCAACTCCGAGGGCAAGATCAAATCCATGCCAACGAGCTTGTCCACGAGTCCAATCATCTTTAGGCCATGCTCATGGACCGAGGCCCCATCTCGCATGCGCAAAGTGATTAGTTCCTTGACGGTAGCATGCCTAAGAGGCCGAGTCTGCTCACCAAAGAGCTCCTTGAGGTGCAAATGAATGTCAGCAGCACTCTTTGCACCCTCAAAACGCCTCTGCAGCTCATCATTCATAGAAGCCTGCATATAACACTTGGCCTTCAAGTCATGGTCACACCAATCCTTGTAGGTCTGCAATTCCTCAGGAGTGTAGTCAGTCGGAGTCTTATCAGGGGGCGACTCATTTAGTGTATATGCAATCTTTTCCGAGTTCAAGACAATTTTCAGATTTCTTAGCCAAGTGAGGTAGTTAGGTCCGGTTAACACATGTTTTTCGAGTATGGTAGAAAGCGGATTGCGAATTGAAGACATTGTCAAATAGTACTGAAAAGTAAACAAATAAATGTTAATGACTATTTTAAAATATTTAGTAAGATATAAAGTATGGACTTTAACTTTATAAATGTTTACTCCCACTGTTTTGACATCTTTCACTACCCTCTAGTGAAAACGGGAAACTCCTTTCCTCAGTAGGTACGTAAGGTCCAATTAGCAAATCATGATCCCGAATAATATCAGCCAATCACAATTCCTAAAAGGTAGTTTCCAATTGCATCACAATGCAACCCTCTACGTAAACTTTTGTCTCACGTTTGATTAGGACCCAATAATATGACGTCGTTCATCTTCACGTGTCAAGCCTTACCCATCGATGTTGAACCTTAATGGACGGTTGCCATGAGTTCCCCCAATAATATGAGCCGAAATCATGGGAGTTCCACGTAGTTCACATCACCATGTCAATGGATGTCACAGCTTTCCGGCACCCAAAGCTCCCCCAATAATATGAGCCGAGCCCCGAGTACGGGTAGCGTTCATCATGCACCCATTGTCGATGGAAGACAAGGAAATTGTAAACAAATTTATAATTCCCCTTTTCGTGCTTGATAATAATTTTGAATCTTATTCAAAATGAGGGTTTTTTTAATTTTGAAAGGTCTCATCATTAATTTTATTTTAAAAGCTCGCCATGTTTGATCGTATGTTTGCCGGATTCATGCAACTTTGTTATTATCATAATAATAACGCACATACTCATTATTTATAACATATCATGCATATATTATAAACAGTAAACAAACAAGGATGATCAATCGCCCCAATACTAACGGACCGTGTGAGCTAAACACGGGCCTAGGTCCAATCCTAGGGAAATGCACGGGATGCAAATGCAACTATTACATAAGCTTCCAATATTTACATGTCTTCGATCTTCATAATCATCATGGCCACCATCTTCCAATCTTGATCATCCACTATACTAATATTTACAAATAAATATCCATGGCAAATAGGGATACATCTCATGGGGTGGGAACGGGCCATAAACCAAGCCCACTTTATAAATTGATAATTATTACAATCATTCAACACAAAATATCCTAGGATACACCTAGCAAATTGGGCTTGGGCTTTTGATCATCCTTCATGCACAATATCACATATCATACACCATCAATTAATTATCACAATAATTAATTGATCCAATATTATATATCTTGATTCAATCACTAACCGCCACGATTGTAAACTAAATTAACAAAGTATACAAACACCTTTGTCTACTTTCCAATTAATTTATTTATAACCGAATTTCTTGTAAATCACCATTTACTATAAATAATTAAAGTCCAACTTAAATTATTTATTTCATGAGAAAATATTTGCAACTTTTGTAATTTTAAACTTAAGGGCCCAAAAACTTATTTTTCACCAAAAACATTTTTGGCCCATTTAAAATCACAAACATGTTAGCCATCCCATGGCCCAACAACTCAAGGCCCATGACACTTTGATATTCCAAAACACTTTTGGAAACCCTAGCCGTCATCAGCCGTCGCCGGAGCTCCGTCGCCGGATTCCGGCCAACATTCCGGCCAACATGTCAAAATATTTTTTTTTTATTTTCCAAAGGGGCTGTTCGGGCAGCCCCTCGGGCTGCCCTAGCTGCCCGAAACGGGCAGCCCTCGGGCAGCCCGAGCTGCCCGACACAGGCAGCAACTTGCTGCCCGAATTTTTCCCCAAAAACGGCCCTCGATTTGTTGCAAAAATACACTCATGCGGTTAGAAATCGATCTCAACATAATATCTTGTATTTGCTACACAAAATCGTAACCATAGCTTGGATACCACTTGAAAGGGGATCGGTTACGGTGGCCGGAAGCGCAACGGAAGTTTAAAATTTCGATTTTTGTTCAAAAAATTCGGCCACCATGATATCTTGTGCAACAAATACAATAAAAACACAAAAATGACATTCATAGTGTGTTTAGAAATAGTTACCTATCAACCTCTTAAGGTTGATGATGGCTCCAACTTAGTTGATATACAACTAAGCTCTTGATGGCAAGACAATCTACAAGCTTCACCTTGTTCTTGAATCTTTCCTTCAAAATTAGGCCCACCACTAGCAAACTAGAACCCCTCTTATTTTGCACTAGAAAAATAAAAGGATTTTTCAAAGAGAAGTATTTTTCTTCCTCAACACTTGAAGAGAAAATTGAGAGAAAACTTGAGAGAATCTTGCTTGTAAGTTTCGGCCATATGCTATTAAAATGGGAGGAGGGAAGACTTGTCTTGGACTTGCAAAAAGTAGAGACAAAAGTAGCATGCCAAGCCTTGATAGTTGCAAAAGTTGTCTCCAACCCTTCACCTCCCATGCATGCATATTATATGGTTTTTTATCAAAATAAAAACCATGGACTAAATTTAATTATCTCAAACATATTTGAGACTAATTAAACATTACTTGAATTTACCCAAGTCCCACTAGTTAAATAATTAATTTAAATTGAGCTCTACAAGACTCAATATAATTTAATTAATTCAACACTTGAATTAATTTAATTATTTGGACTCTACTAGGTCCACTAGTGTTTAATTAATTCAACACTTGAATTAATTTAATTTAGTCCATAATAATATTTATGAAAATCACAATTTTCAAATACATTATTCAATTGGCCAACTTTTAATTTAGGAACACTTCCATAAATTAAAATTTACATTTCTCTCATAGAAGTCATACTTCTATTTTTCTTTACACTTATAAACTCATTTATAAGTTGTTCAACACATTGAACTATTTTTACTTCTCAACGGGATCTAGAAAGCCAGCACTTGTGTGGCCCTCAATGGTTCATTGATACAACTAGCCGTGGGTTCACATCTCCATGTGATTCGGACTAAACATGTCCTTATATGAGCATACCCCAATTGCTCCATTCTTACTTATCAACTCTTTGATAACAAGAACGTCAGAACTCAAGTCTGATAGCACCCAACGAATCATGTTAAACGCCTAGCAACATCGCTTACATGATTCCATAGGTATCAAATGATAGTGCCTGCAAGAACCATTCAATTATGGTTAGCAGTACAGTACGGTCCCTTCAACTCATATATCCCGACCGATTCGACAACCATTGGTTTATCGAGAGTTGTCAATGAATCGATACTATGTGTCATGCCGTAGTTGCATCGATGGTGTAATCTATGAAACTCCTTTCATAATTACCACCATACTCTGATCAGAGATTTCAATCTACATACACATGAGAACACATAGGATATCCATACCCGAAGGTAAGCGGTGAATCCCCGACTACAATGCATCGACTCCTATACGTTTCGACAGAACACCTAACCTTGCCACCTGATGACCCCATGAGAGTCGGTAAACAAGCCAAAGTGTAATTCTAGCACATAGAGTCTCAATGTTGTCCCGGGTCATAAGGACTAATGGTGTACAACCATAAACTAGGACTATTCCACTCGATAAGTGAGAACCACTTGGAAAGTCCTTTTATGGAGGGTTGTTCAGTGCACTCTACAAAGAGCACCTATCTGCATGTTCGGACATCACAATGTCCCCTACCAATGAAACATGGTACTCACATCGCAGATACTAGTCTCTAACTCGAGCGGCCTATATCCTTCTTAGTGGCGGCTGAATCGACTAGGAACCGTTTAGAATATACAGTATTCAAATATGAGTTTCATGATACTCATCATATGAGCATCTCATATTCTTTCTACTATTTGTATATTCAAGGGCTTTATCTATGCAACTAGCATGGGTATACAGATAAAGATGCGCCATTATAATAAATTCAAATATTATTAAAATAAAGATCGTTTATACATAGAGTTTCATCGTGAACACTCGGCCAAGACTTGGCTCGACGGGCACCTACTCTAACAATGGGTGCATCGCATACATTCATATCAGAACGATTTGCATTATTGCATTCTCTGCCTGTGGAGTCTTTGATAGATGTTGTGTCTATTACTTCTCCGTTGGGAAGTGGTTTGATAGCTGTGACCACGGTTAGACATTGCATCTTACGGTTTGAGGTTCATGAAATTGATCTAGATTGCATAGTACTCGGGTTAGATGATTTGATTGTATTGTTGGAATTGACATGTTAACAAAGTACAGAGCCACCGTGGATTGTTTCCACAAGATTGTCAGATTCAGATCAGAAATGACAGACGAGTGGAAATTCTACGGAAAGGGTTCTAGATCTCGGATTCCCTTTATTTCGGCTTTGTCTATGAATAAGTTGTTACAGAAAGGAGCAGATGGGTTCCTTGTGTATGCTGTAGATGTACAGAAAGCTAGCCCGACATTGGCAGATCTGCCAGTAGTACGGGAATTTGCAGATGTGTTTCCAGAGGAGATTCCAGGGTTACCTCCAGTGCGAGAGGTAGATTTTAGTGTTGATCTTATTCCAGGTACCACTCCTATTTCGAGAGCTCGTTATAGGATGGCGCCGATAGAGCTGAAAGAATTGAAGGCACAGTTGGAAGATCTTCTAGCCAAGGGATATATCAGACCTAGTGTATCTCCTTGGGGCGCTCCGGTGCTATTCGTGCGAAAGAAAGATGGATCGATGCGGTTGTGTATCGATTACCGGCAACTGAATAAGGCAACGATCAAGAACAAATATCCTTTGCCTAGAATTGATGATCTATTTGATCAGTTGCAAGGATCCTCTGTGTATTCTAAGATTGACTTGCGATCCAGATATCATCAGCTCAGAGTTCGAGATGTAGATATACCGAAGACAGCATTTCGAACCAGGTATGGGCATTAAGAATTTATTGTTATGCCTTTTGGTTTAACAAATGCTCCGGCGGTATTTATGGGCTTGATGAATCAAATCTTTCAGAGATATTTGGATGATTTTGTTATTGTCTTTATCGACGACATTCTGGTGTATTCTAAGAACAAGAATGAGCATGCAGAGCATCTCAGAATTGTGTTGCAGACACTGAGAAATGAGAGACTGTATGCCAAATTGTCAAAGTGTGAATTTTGGTTGAATCGAGTTGTCTTATTGGGACATATTATATCTGGAGATGGTATTTCTGTAGATCCGAGTAAAGTGGAAGTTGTGATCAGTTGGCCGAGACCGACTTCCGTGCCAGAGATACGCAGTTTCATGGGTCTAGCAGGATACTATAGACGATTCATCCAAGATTTCTCTCGAATTGCCAAGCCAATCACACATTTGACACAGAAGAATGCGCCATTCCTATGGTCTGAGGAGTGTGAGTCGAGCTTTCTGGAATTGAAGAAGAGGTTGACCAGTGCACCTGTCTTGATGATTCCTTCAGGTACGGGTGATTTCGTTGTATATTGTGATGCCTCTCACAGAGGTTTGGGATGTGTTCTTATGCAGCGAGATCATGTGGTCGCATATGCCTCAAGACAGTTGAAGACTCACGAGACTCGATACCCCATTCATGATCTTGAATTGGCGGCTATCGTATTTGCACTAAAGATCTGGCGTCATTATCTTTATGACGAGAAATTCGAGATCTATTCCGACCATAAAAGCCTAAAGTACCTATTCTCTCAATCAGAAGTGAACATGAGGCAGCGTAGATGGTTAGATTTATTGAAAGATTTTGACTGTGAAATCAAAAACTATCCAGGAAAGTCAAACGCAGCAGCAGATTCCTTGAGTCAAAAGGTATGTTCTTTATCCTTGGCGACGATAGGTGTTACGAAGCTCGTGGAAAATTGCTGTTTTTCTGGATTAGAGTTTGATACAGATAAGAAGCCACTGCGACTCGCTACTATTCAAGCTGAGCTAGACCTGATCCGGAGGATCAAAGAAGCTCAACGAACCGATCAGAATGTGCAAAGAGCGATTCAAATGGTCAGAACAGGATACGTATCAGAATATCAGGTGCGTGAGCATGTGTTGTACGTAAATAATCGTCTTGTTGTGCCAGATGTTTCAGATTTGAGACATCAGATCATGTCCGAAGCGCACTGCAGTCGGTTCAGCATCCATCCTGGTGGCAGAAAGATGTATAATGATTTGAAGACACAGTTCTGGTGGAAGCAGATGAAGTCAGACATCGCCAAATATGTGTCTAAATGCTTAAATTTCCAACAGGTGAAGGCCGAGAGGAAGAAGCCCGGAGGGTTACTTCAGAGTTTGTCTATTCCTGAATGGAAATGGGATCACATTTCCATGGATTTCGGGACGAAGTTACCCCGATCTTCCAGAGGCTGTGATGCGATTTGGGTCGTTATCGACAGATTGACCAAATCAGCTTGCTTCATTCCGTACAGAATGACTTACAGACATGATCAGATGGCGGAGATATATGTTCGAGAGGTAGTTAGATTGCATGGTGTGCCGAAGTCTATCGTATCAGATCGTGATCCACGATTCACTTCACACTTTTGGCACAGTTTACATCAGGCCTTAGGTACGACATTACACCTGAGTACTGCGTATCATCCTCAGACAGACGGACAGTCAGAGCGGACTATCCAGACCTTAGAGGATATGTTAAGAGCCATGGTGCTAGATTTTGGCACTAGTTGGCAAGATTCCCTACCCCTTTGTGAATTTTCTTACAATAATAGCTACCAGACGAGCATTGAGATGGCACCGTTTGAAGCATTATATGGCAAGAAATGCAGATCTCCGCTATACTGGGATGATATCTCAGAAGTGCCAGAACTTGGGCCAGATATGATTCGTGACATGACAGAGAAGGTGAAACTCATTCAGAAGAGGATAAAGACAGCACAAGATCGACAAGCTAAGTATGCCAATATCAGACGTAGACCGTTAGTATTTGAGGCAGGAGATAGAGTATTCTTCAAGATTTCTCCATTCCGAGGCGTGTTCGATTTGGCAAACGCGGGAAACTATCTCCTCGATACATTGGTCCTTACGAGATTCTTGAGAAGATTGGCGATCGAGCTTATCGACTTGCACTTCCTCCTTCTCTATCCGGAATACATGACGTGTTTCATGTATCAATGTTGCGAAGATATATGCTAGATGTTTCTCATGTCATTCAACCTGACGAAGCTGAACTTGATCAGACTTTGAGTTATAGTGGAACAACCGATACAGATCCTTGATCGGAAAGACAAGAAACTCCGAACGAAGAATATTCCACTTGTGAAAGTTCAGTGGAGTCGTCATGGCATCGAGGAAGCGACTTGGGAGACAGAGGCAGGCATGAGACAGAAACACCCTGAGTTATTTATATGATGTAAGTATTTAGTCAGTTTTGATTTTAATACTGTCTTAAATACTTTGATTGATTTATTCAGTTCGAGGACGAACTTATGTCTTAAAGGGGAGAAATGTAATGCCCTAGATTGACTATGAATAGACAGAAATTGAGAAATGTAATGCCCAGAACACTGAGTGATCATTCTGAATGGATAGATATGTTATGAATAATGTGCATCGAGATAAGAAATAAGAGATGAAGAAGTTTGGCTTGAAATGTAGGATTGTGCCTTGGTAATTCGAAGTTACACCGCACCCGCAGTGCTTGTAGACACCGCACCCGCGGTACATAGACAGTAAGTTGGCCAAAAATTCCAGTAGCCACACCGCACCCGTGGTGGTGCGACCGCACCCGCGGTCGTGCAGCGACCTGCACCCGCGGTCCTCGAAATTTAGAAAATCATAGGGTTGCTGAGAGCATGGCGCACCCGCGCTCCTTAAGTCACCGCACCCGCGGTCATGCGTGGAACTTGAAAAATAAGGACACCTGCTCTTGCCATGCAAATCTGATATATGTGTCTTCATTTCCTTGCCATTTCAGAACTATGAGAGCCGAGAGAATCCAGGAAGAAAGTCTCCATTTCCTTTGATCTTTGAAGTTAAAATTCTCAAGGTTTAACCATCCGATTTTCATTCCGAGTTGAGATTCTTGTTCCTCGCGTCAAGGGCTTCAAGGTGATGTAAGTTTCCTCCAATTCAAGCATGAATTGAAATATTGGTGTTAGGAAACTTGGATATGCTTGTAGATATATGTTCTTATGAGTATAAGCATTATATATTCGCAAGCGGATCGATTGTCGGATGTCATACGCAATTGTTACGATTTTCCAGCATATTTAGAGCTGAATTATGCAGATTTTGGATAGTATCATGTGATTATGATGATGAATATGAGTTGAGATTATTGATTATTGATAAATGATGAGATTTGGATAGACCGGTATTGAGAAATCATGTCGTTATGCCGTCCGACTGTACCAAGATCACGTATAGTATTAGATAGGTGTTGAATTGAGTTGGGAATTGATATTGTATGTCTCTACATTGCCATTTCAGATTTGGAGTGACAGAGTTTTTATCCCAACTTCGAGACTTCGATTTAATTCAACAAGAAAGGTATAAGCTATGTTTGTTTGGGAAGCCATAACTCAAATAAGATATTATTTGAGTTCCCAAACCAAAATCACATACTAGTATTGTTGTATATATGGTATCATGTTTATAACTTGTTTATAGAATTTTATTCAAATCTTGTTACATGATTATGCTTTGATTATAGAATTGTATTCAAGCATGTAAGATTATTGTAATATTCAGATATGAATATAAGCATGCTTTGTTACAGGTTGATAGTCATTGCATTTAAGATAGGAGAGTCGTTGACAGTCATTGTCAACTATCTAGATGTTCGGTGTATCTCAGCTTAGGAGTAGTCATTACTCTTATTGCAGCCGTTGATACAGTTCTGACCGAAGTCTAGGAATACGACGTACAGCACCTCGATTGGGAGGGTAGGTGACAGATAGTGACGTCTTATTCACAACGGGATCCCTAGAGTTCTAGTCGAGTTGCATCTAGACATGATTAGACTCGCATTGCATGATTATATATGAATGACATTCATATTAGCATGTTTCATGTTTTAGATTGTTTTATTGCATGTATACATGTTTATACTGGGATTTGTTCTCACCGGAGTTTCCGGCTGTTGTTATGTCTGTATGTGTGCATAACAACAGGTGGAGCAGGATCTGGGTCACGCAGAGGATGAGAGATGAACATAGCGTGGAGATCTCGGGCTTAGCAGAAGGACTAGTAGTTGTACTGTTATCATGTACTGTTTTTAATTACTAGTTGTTAAATAAGAATGAAACAAGACATGTTTGTACCTTACGTTTGTACGTTATGTTTGTTAAATAAATAAAGACTTTATGCTTGTGTTTATACATTAGATTTAATGTTGAAAAGCAAAATTTTGACCCACTTTTTATATTAACGATCCATTGTATCCCAAAGAAAAAGTTAGAGCCCGGGTCCCCACAAAGTTCTTCGAAGGTTCGTATAGTTTTCGATTGTTTATCCTCGTGTTTATTTGTTGCTAAACTCTTGCTAGTTTAGAGGTGAATATCACACAATACTTGAATCAAAAGATCGGGAAAACACACGGGTCTTAATATCGTAATTGAATAGAGGGTGCGATTTATTTTCAATCGTGTTTGCTATTTATTCGTATCAAGATTCACGCCATTTGGTATCAGAGCCACAGGTTTATTGAATTCAAGTAAATTATCTTGTTCTTAAATTGCAAATCTGTATTATTTCTTCGTTTATTTTCAGATCTGTTTTGTTCTATCGTTCTTCGTAATTTTGTTTTCGTGAATCTGTGATTCTCGAAATTTGTTGGTGATTTTTTTTTGGGATTTTCGAGTAGTACTCAATCCAAAAAAATAGAATCCCTCCCTTCTTAGTCCTAGGCAACCCCTAAATAAAGTCCATAGAAATGTCAATCCAAGTTCTTTTTAAGAATAGCACGCAAAAGTGTTCCCAAAGTTCTATCGATAACTTCAGTTTGTCCATCCGTTTGAGGATGACAAGTAGTAGAAAACAACAATTTTGTGCCAAGTTTAGCCCATAAAGTCTTCCAAAAGTAACTCAAGAATTTAACATCGCGAACAGAATCAATAGTCCTAGGCATGCCATGCAACCTAACGACTTCTCTAAAGAACAAATCCGCAATGTTTGAAGCATCATCGGTTTTATGACAAGCTATAAAATGTGCCATCTTCGAGAATCTATCAACAACAACAAAAATAGAATCCCTCTCCTTTTTAGTCCTAGGCAACCCCAAAATAAAGTCCATAGAAATGTCAATCCAAGTTATTTTTAAGAATAGCACGCAAAAGTGTTCCCAAAGTTTTACTGACAACTTCAGTTTGTCCATCCGTTTGAGGATTACAAGTAGTAGAAAACAACAATTTTGTGCCAAGTTTAGCACATAAAGTCTTCCAAAAGTAACTCAAGAATTTAACATCGCGACCAGAAACAATAGTTCTAGGCATGCCATGCAACCTAACGACTTCTCTAAAGAACAAATCCGCCATGTTTGAAGCATCAACAGTTTTATGACAAGCTATAAAATGTGCCATCTTAGAGAATCTATCCACAACAACCAAAATAGAATCCTTCCCCTTCTTAGTCCTAGGCAACCCCAAAATAAAGTCCATAGAAATGTCAATCCAAGTTCTTTTTAAGAATAGCACGCAAAAGTGTTCCCAAAGTTCTATTGACAACTTCAGTTTGTCCATCCGTTTGAGGATGAAAAGTAGTAGAAAACAACAATTTTGTGCCAAGTTTAGCCCATAGAGTTTTCCAAAAGTAACTCAAGAATTTAACATCGCGACCAGAAACAATAGTCCTAGGCATGCCATGCAACCTAACGACTTCTCTAAAGAACAAATCCGCAATGTTTGAAGCATCATCGGTTTTATGACAAGCTATAAAATGTGCCATCTTAGAGAATCTATCCACAACAACCAAAATAGAATCCCGCCCATTCTTAGTCCTAGGCAACCCCAAAACAAAGTCCATAGAAATGTCAATCCAAGTTCTTTTTAAGAATAGCACGCAAAAGTGTTCTCAAAGTTCTATTGACAACTTCAGTTTGTCCATCCGTTTGAGGATGAAAAGTAGTAGAAAACAACAATTTTTTGCCAAATTTATCCCATAGAGTTTTCCAAAAGTAACTCAAGAATTTAACATCGCGACCAGAAACAATAGTCCTAGGCATGCCATGCAACCTATCGACTTCTCTAAAGAACAAATCCGCCATGTTTGAAGCATCATCGGTTTTAGGACAAGCTATAAAATGTGCCATCTTAGAGAATCTATCCACAACAACAAAAATAGAATCCCCACCCTTCTTAGTCCTAGGCAACCCAAAATAAAAGTCCATAGAAATGTCAATCCAAGTTATTTTCAAGAATAGCACGCAAAGGTGTTCCCAAAGTTCTATTGACAACTTCAGTTTGTCCATCCATTTGAGGATGACAAGTAGTAGAAAACAACAATTTTGTGCCAAGTTTAGCCCATAAAGTCTTCCAAAATTAACTCAAGAATTTAACATTGCGAACAGAATCAATAGTCCTAGGCCTGCCATGCAACCTAACGACTTCTCTAAAGAACAAATCCGCAATGTTTGAAGCATCATCGGTTTTATGACAAGCTATAAAATGTGCCATATTAGAGAATCTATCCACAACAATAAAAATAGAATCCCTCCCCTTCTTAGTCCTAGGCAACCCCAAAACAAAGTCCATAGAAATGTCAATCCAAGTTCTTTTTAAGAATAGCACGCAAAAGTGTTTCCAAAGTTCTATTGACAACTTCAGTTTATCCATCCGTTTGAGGATGAAAAGTAGTAGAAAACAACAATTTTGTGCAAAGTTTAGCCCATAAAGTCTTCCAAAAGTAACTCAAGAATTTAACATCGCGAACAGAATCAATAGTCCTAGGCATGCCATGCAACCTAACGACTTCTCTAAAGAACAAATCCGTAATGTTTGAAGCATCATCGGTTTTATGACAAGCTATAAAATGTGCCATCTTAGAGAATCTATCCACAACAACAAAAATAGAATCCCTCCCCTTCTTAGTCCTAGGCAACCCCATAATAAAGTCCATAGAAATGTCAATCCAAGTTCTTTTTAAGAATAGCACGCAAAAGTGTTTCCAAAGTTCTATTGACAACTTCAGTTTGTCCATCCGTTTGAGGATGACAAGTAGTAAAAAATAACAATTTTGTGCCAAGTTTAGCCCATAAAGTCTTCCATAAGTAACTCAAGAATTTAACATCGCGACTAGAAACAATAGTCCTAGGCATGCCATGCAACCTAACGACTTCTCTAAAGAACAAATTCGCAATGTTTGAAGCATCATCGGTTTTATGACAAGCTATAAAATGTGCCATCTCAGAAAATCTATCCACAACAACCAAAATAGAATCACTCCCCTTCTTAGTCCTAGGCAACCCCAAAACAAAGTCCATAGAAATGTCAATCCAAGTTCTTTTTAAGAATAGCACGCAAAAGTGTTTCCAAAGTTCTATTGACAACTTCAGTTTATCCATCCGTTTGAGGATGAAAAGTAGTAGAAAACAACAATTTTGTGCAAAGTTTAGCCCATAAAGTCTTCCAAAAGTAACTCAAGAATTTAACATCGCGAACAGAATCAATAGTCCTAGGCATGCCATGCAACCTAACGACTTCTCTAAAGAACAAATCCGTAATGTTTGAATCATCATCGGTATTATGACAAGCTATAAAATGTGCCATCTTAGAGAATCTATCCACAACAACAAAAATAGAATCCCTCCCCTTCTTAGTCCTAGCCAACCCCATAATAAAGTCCATAGAAATGTCAATCCAAGTTCTTTTTAAGAATAGCACGCAAAAGTGTTTCCAAAGTTCTATTGACAACTTCAGTTTGTCCATCCGTTTGAGGATGACAAGTAGTAAAAAATAACAATTTTGTGCCAAGTTTAGCCCATAAAGTCTTCCATAAGTAACTCAAGAATTTAACATCGCGACTAGAAACAATAGTCCTAGGCATGCCATGCAACCTAACGATTTCTCTAAAGAACAAATTCGCAATGTTTGAAGCATCATCGGTTTTATGACAAGCTATAAAATGTGCCATCTCAGAAAATCTATCCACAACAAACTCCCCTTCTTAGTCCTAGGCAACCCCAAAATAAAGTCCATAGAAATGTCAATCCAAGTTCTTTTTAAGAATGGCACGCAAAAGTGTTCCCAAAGTTCTATTGACAACTTCAGTTTGTCCATCCGTTCGAGGATGAAAAGTAGTAGAAAACAACAATTTTGTGCCAAGTTTAGCCCATAGAGTTTTCCAAAAGTAACTCAAGAATTTAACATCGCGACCAGAAACAATAATCCTAGGAATGCCATGCAACCTATCGACTTCTCTAAAGAACAAATCCGCCATGTTTGAAGCATCATCGATTTTAGGACAAGCTATAAAATGTGCCATCTTAGAGAATCTATCCACAACAACAAAAATAGAATCCCCACCCTTCTTAGTCCTGGGCAACCCAAAATAAAAGTCCATAGAAATGTCAATCCAAGTTCTTTTTAAGAATAGCACGCAAAGGTGTTCCCAAACTTCTATTGACAACTTCAGTTTGTCCATCCGTTTGAGGATGAAAAGTAGTAGAAAACAACAATTTTGTGCCAAGTTTAGCCCATAAAGTCTTCCAAAAGTAACTCAAGAATTTAACATTGCGAACAAAATCAATAGTCCTAGGCCTGCCATGCAACCTAACGACTTCTTTAAAGAACAAATCCGCAATGTTTAAAGCATCATCGGTTTTATGACAAGCTATAAAATGTGTCATTTTAGAGAATCTATCCACAACAACAAAAATAGAATCCCTCCCCTTCTTAGTCATAGGCAACCCCTAAATAAAGTCCATAGAAATGTCAATCCAAGTTCTTTTTAAGAATAGCACGCAAAAGTGTTCCCAAAGTTCTATTGACAACTTCAGTTTGTCCATCCGTTTGAGGATGACAAGTAGTAGAAAACAACAATTTTGTGCCAAGTTTAGCCCATAAAGTCTTCCAAAAGTAACTCAAGAATTTAACATCGCGACCAGATGTTACGCCTTAAACGCATACAAATCTCGAGGATGAGATTAATGTTTTTAATGCTGTAACATATCCCAAAGTTTTTGTTTTGATGATACCAAAACTTGGATTAAAAATGTACTAATGTTTTATATTGAGGCATGCAGGAAATTAAGAACAAGGTTACGTTCGGAAGGTCCGAATTTTGGTTCGGACGTTCCGAGAATGTGCAAATCAGAAGCAAAATAGAAGCTGTTCGGAAGCTGCGAGGAGCCAGTTCGGACGTTCCGAAGACTGGATCGGACGTTCCGAACACAAGCAATCAAATCAGATCAATCCGGAGACAAATTGATCTGACTGTTGATGGAGTAGATTTCGGACGCTACGATGGACATGATCGGACGCTACAAAGTGTTGAAGATTTCAAATCTCCGGAAACGCGGGAAAGTTCGGACGGTACGAACTTGAGTTCGGACCTTCCGAAGCTGTTCATACACTGTCTGAAAGAACTGTTCGGAAGAAACGAAGTTTGATCGGTCCCTCCGAAGCATATGTTCGGACCCTACGAAGTCAAGAACGGACGATCCGAAGTCATCCCAGAATTACGCAAATTGATTTCAATCACATCGGATGTTCCGAAGCATAAACAGAAGATCCGAACCTTGGCGTCCAAGACTAGTATAAATAGGCCTTTGAGGATGCATTCTCAATCATCCCACTCCATTCTCTCTTGTCTCTTACAAAGCTTTCTACTATCTCTTGTGTGCGTTGATTAAAAGAGTTGTAATATCAAAAAGAGTTTTAGAAAAAGAGTGAAAGTAATACTCTCGAGTGGGTTGTAAAGTTCGTGGCTATCCTTGGAGCCCTCAAGGCCAAGTAGACGCATCGAGGCGTGGTTGTAAAAGCTAGCTTGGAGCTCCTAAAGCCAAGTCGTTATAGTGATACCTCGATCCTCATCGAGAAGGGGAGACGTAGACGATTCTTCGTCGAACTTCCATAAACATCTCTATCCCTCTTTACTTTACGCATTTATTTTACGCACTTACTTTACGCATTCATTTATCGTATTGTGATTGTCCCTCAAGTCTTCCGCTTGCAATTTTTGCAAACTCGTTTTAAAAATGCTAAAGGGCCTTAAAGAACCTATTCACCCCCCCTTTAGGTTCTTCAAGTGGTATCAGAGCCAAGTTTTTCAAAATATTTTAAATGGCCAATCTAGCAAGCGAGTATGCCCAAGGACAATCCACAAATCGTCCCCCTCTTTTCAATGGTACTAATTACGGATATTGGAAAAATAGAATATCTCTATACATCCAATCCGTCGATTACGACCTTTGGAAAATAACGGTGAAAGGTCCCTATATCCCCATGAAAACGGTGGATAATAAGGAAATTCCTAAGGGAATGGATGACTTCACCAAGGACGATATGAAACTTATCTCTCAAAATGATAAAGCTATGAATATTCTTCATTGTTCCCTAGATATGAATGAATACAACCGAATCTCGGCTTGCACCTCCGCCAAAGAGATTTGGGACAAATTGGAGATTTGACACGAGGGAACCAATCAAGTCAAAGAAACGAAGATAGATCTTCTCCAACTCAAGTACGAGACCTTTGAGATGGAACCCAAGGAGGATATCGACACCATGTTCCGGCGGCTCACCCAAATCATCAATGAGCTTGCCCAACTTGGTGAGAACTACCCAACTAAACAAGTGTGGAGGAGAGCCCTTCGAGCACTACCAGCGGAATGGGATGCAAAGCGCACGGCTATCATTGAATCCAACAAGGGAGATGCGGCATCCTACGACCTTAATCAACTTCATGGGACCCTAAAGACCCATGAACTTGAAGTATCTACCCGGAAGGAGACAAAGAAAGATGACGACAAAGTAAAGGCGAAGGGGATCGCCTTGACCAGTCAACTTGAAGATAGCGACGATGAAGAAATGGCACTCCTCACTAGAAAGTTCAAAAGATTCATGCGGAGTTCCAACTTCAACAAGAAGGACAAAAAGATTGAGAAGGAAGTGACCTGCTACAACTGTCAACAAAAGGGTCACTATGCAAACGAGTGTCCCTCCAAGAAGAAGGCCGGCAAAGACAAGAAGAAGGCCCTTCTAGCCACGTGGAGCGACAGCGACAATGAAGAGGAGTCTACCCTATGCTTCATAGCGAAGGAAGATCATCTGACCGACTCGGATGACGACGAGGTACCCTCTTACGATGAATTACTCTCCGCTTACACTAGTATGTACAATAAGGCTAAGTCACTTAGAAATGAGAATAAACAACTTAAAACTGAACTAGAAGCTAGGATGCATGACAACACTAGGCTCAAGACAAACCTAAGAGACTTAGAGAAAGCCTTCAACAAGTTCAATGTGAGTAGCGGTAAACTAGAAAACCTCTTGAGCATGCAAAGGTGTAACTTCGACAAAGGAGGTCTAGGATATGAAAAGAAATCAGTCAACTTCGCTAGTCTTATCGCAAAGGCAAAACTAAGAACACCACAAACATGCACCTACTGTTGTAAGATAGGCCACATAAGACCTAAATGCAAGAAACTTAGACACCAACACAATAAGAATAGTTATTGGAAATGGATCCCCAAATCCCCAACTACTACTAACCTCAAAGGACCCAAAGAAACGGGTACCAACTATCAAACTGTATCTCAACCTTGTAGGGACAAAGGGGAGACAAGTCATCGAGCACTTGGTATCTTGACAGTGGATGCTCTCGACACATGACGGGAGAAAAGAAGCTGCTACAATCCATTCGACCAAAAGAAAAGGGATCGGTGACCTTTGGAGATAACAGCAAAGGGATCATAGAAGGCATCGGCTCAATAGGTATATCTAACTCTACTATTATTGATGATGTACTTCTTGTGAAAGGACTTAAACATAACCTCCTAAGCATTAGTCAATTGTGCGATAGGGGTTATGAAGTCAAATTCACACCACACGATTGCACTGTATCACTCACAACTGACAAATCCATTAGTTTCAAAGGTTATAGAAGTGAAAATGTTTACAAGGTCGATTTAAAGATTTCATCTTTTTCAAAAATAAAAAGCCTTGTAACATTAAATGTTGATGACAACATTCTTTGGCATAGACGACTTGGTCATGTTGGGATGAGCACCGTAGAAAAACTTTTAAAACATGACCTAGTTTCCGGAATGCCAAAGCTGAATTTAAAATTAGATTCTTTTTGTGATGCTTGTCAACTTGGTAAACACACAAAGGAATCTTTCAAAAATAAAAATTTTGTATCCACTTCTATGCCCCTTGAGTTACTTCACCTAGATTTATGTGGTCCCTCGAGGACAACCAGTCTAGGAGGTAAATCCTACGCTTTTGTCATTGTGGATGATTTTTCACGTTTTACTTGGACATTGTTTTTAGCCCATAAAAGTGATGCCTTTGATCATTTCAAAATTTTTGTCAAAAAGGTTGAAAATGAGAAAAATCTTTTGATCAAACAAATCCGTAGTGACCACGGAACGGAATTTCAAAATGAAAATTTTTCAATTTTTTGTCAAAACAAAGGCATTGGTCACAACTTTTCTTGTCCTAGAACTCCTCAACAAAACGGTGTCGTTGAGAGGAAGAATAGGACCCTAGTAGAGATTGCAAGGACCATGCTATATGAGCATTCTCTACCAAAATATTTTTGGGCTGAAGCGATGAGTTCTGCTTGTTACATCATCAATCGCGTATCAATAAGGCCAATTCTCAAGAAAACTCCATACGAACTATGGAGAGGGAGAAAGCCTAACATTTCTTACTTCCGCGCTTTTGGATCAAAATGCTTCATCCACAACAATGGTAAGGACAACCTGGGTAAGTTCGATGCTAAATCGGACAAAGGTATCTTTCTTGGTTACTCTACTTCTAGCAAAGCATATAGAGTATTTAATAAACGTACTTTACTAGTTGAAGAATCTATTCATGTCATATTTGATGAAACTAACCCTTGCTTGCCTAGACCTGTTGTTTCTGATGATGATGATATAGATATCCTTGGCGAAAAGTTGGAGTCCACAAGCCTAGATGATGTTCCTAAAGATCAAGAGGATGCACCTCTTCCGAAGTTGTGGACTACGCACAAGGATCATCCCATGGACCTCATCATTGGTAGCCCATCGAAGGGAGTATCTACTCGCTCTTCTAATATGTGCAATTATCTTGCTTTTATTTCTCATATAGAGCCTAAGAACATAGAAGAAGCTTTACTTGATGATTCTTGGATTATTGCTATGCAAGATGAACTAAATGAATTTAGAAGGAATAAAGTTTGGAATCTTGTACCTAGACCCACTGATAGACCTGTCATAGGAACTAAATGGGTATTTAGGAACAAGTTAGATGAGCATGGTACAATCACTAGAAATAAAGCTAGGCTAGTAGCTAAAGGATATAGTCAAGAAGAGGGAATTGATTATGATGAGACTTATGCCCCTGTTGCTAGACTAGAATCCATTCGCATGCTACTTGCTTTTGCTTGCTCTAGAGACTTTAAATTGTTTCAAATGGATGTTAAAAGTGCTTTTCTTAATGGTGATTTGAAAGAAGAAGTGTATGTTGAGCAACCTGTTGGTTTTGAAGATGTGCACTTATCTGATTATGTGTATAACTTAATAAGGCTTTGTATGGTTTGAAACAAGCTCCTAGAGCTTGGTATGAGAAATTGTCTACTTTCTTGCTGTCTAATGGTTTTTGTAGGGGTAAATTTGATATTACCTTGTTTACCTTGACTAAAGATAATGATTTGCTGATAGTACAAATATATGTAGATGATATTATCTTTGGTGCTACTAATGAACACTTGTGTAGAGATTTTTCTAAGCTTATGCAGGATCACTTTGAGATGAGCATGATGGGCGAGCTCAACTACTTCCTTGGTCTCCAAATCAAGCAATGCAAGGATGGTTTCTTTGTCAACCAAGGGAAGTACATCAAGGAGATGCTCAAAAAGTTTGGGATGGAGTCTTCCAAAGCCTCATCCACACCTATGAGCACGACAGTCAGACTCGACAAAGATGAGGGAGGTAAACCTGTTGACCAAAAACTATTTCGTAGCATGATTGGCTCCCTACTCTATGCGACTGCTAGTAGACCTGACATTATGTTTAGTGTTTGCTTGTGTGCACGATTTCAATCATGTCCAAAGGAATCACACTTATTCGCCTTAAAACACATTTTCAAATATCTTTCAAATACTCCAAATCTCGGATTATGGTATTCTAAGAACTCATTTTTCGATTTAAAAGCTTACTGTGATGCCGACTTTGGAGGATATAAGGTGGATAGAAAGAGCACTAGTGGTACTTGTTTCTTTTTGGGAAATTGCTTGGTGTCTTGGTTTTCTAAAAAGCAAAACTGTGTTGCACTTTCAACGACCGAGGCCGAGTATATGGCTGCCGGTAGTTGTTGTGCACAAATTCTTTGGATGAAGTATCAATTACTCGACTATGGTGTTACTTTTTCAAAAATTCCAATCTTTTGTGATAATACAAGCACCATATGTCTAACAAAGAATCCAGTTCAACATTCTCGTACAAAACATATTGACATTCGACATCATTTTATTCGTGATCACATTGAGCAAAATGATGTTGAACTTCACTATGTTGACACCAAGAATCAAATTGCTGATATTTTTACAAAACCACTAGATGAATCTACTTTTACTCGTTTGCGTGGTGAACTTGGCATGATTGAGTTGTAAACATTAGTCAAATACTCTCGTACATATTTGTTAAATTGAGGGGGAGTATTATTAATGTGAGCATTATAATGTCGGATAATACAAATTAATTGTATTTATTCATAATTATGGCTCAACATTCATTTATGTGCTAAATAATTTAAATTTTAAGTGTTCCTCATCTTGGCTACTTCGGAATCACCGTTCGTTTTCGGATGCTTCGTTTCACTTCGGATCCACCGAACGTGTTCGAATCGTCCGAACCTGACCATAGGTTCCAGAACCTCCGATTCAATCTTCGGACCATCCGAACATACATCGGATCGTCCGAACCTCCTTCCGATGTCATTTAATGTTTGTGCCTTCCCAATGACTGACTGTCGGACTTCGGACCCTCCGTTTATTCATCGTAGCCGCCGTTCTTGGATCGGACCGTCCGATTGTTAATCGGATCGTCCGAACGTCTTGCCAGATAACCGATCTGTTCGCATTCCGGTCCGAA
Source organism: Primulina eburnea (assembly GCF_022965805.1). Taxonomy (NCBI): domain Eukaryota; kingdom Viridiplantae; phylum Streptophyta; class Magnoliopsida; order Lamiales; family Gesneriaceae; genus Primulina; species Primulina eburnea. The sequence goes on from NC_133114.1 coordinate 7,521,993, forward strand.
CGAACATGGCCTATAAATAGGCGTTCGGATCTTCTGATTCATTTGCCAATTCAAATCTTTCTTTCTTTCCCCACACAAAACACTCACTACTCACTATGCCTCCGCGCCGTAACGCAGCTGGCCGAAATGTTCGCCCTCGTCACAGTGCCTTTCACCATGATCTTAACCAACCACCCAACCCTCGTCCTACCCCACCTGAATTCGAAACCCGTAACATTCTGCATGGTCGTACCCTTCACACCGAATACCTCCGTGCGAATTCCTTTACGTTGATTACTCTTATTGAGTCTCAACGTTGGGGAAATTTTTTTCTACCTTCCGTACCCGATCTCATCTACCCCTCTCTCGTGCATCAGTTCTATGCGAACTTTTCCCTAGTTCTTGGTGGTGATGACACTCGTGTTGTTACCATTGTTCAGGGTCGGTTCATTTCTTTTTCTACCGCCGACCTCTCTACTTGGTTCGATCTTCCTCGAGACGGACCGAGTGAGTTCTTTTCTCAGTCTTGGACTGAGAATGACCCCACTTTTGTTCGAGTCATTGCCTTGACCACCATCTTCGGTCGTCCGCCTACTCCTGCCGATGATCGTCCTCATGCGAAGGACCTTCCTCCTCAGCTTCAGCTTGTTCTAAAGCTTATCACTTCTTCCATTGTTCCTCGCAGTGGAGACCTCTCCACTTGCAAGTATCTCGATCTGTACATTCTCTATTACTTAGTCTCCCAGCGTCCTTTTAACCTTCCCCGTTTTCTTATGTACGCCATGGAGAACGCGGCTTCTTCTACTCGCGTCTCTTTTCCGTTTGGCCGGTTCATAAACCGAATTCTCGCCCATTTTGACATTGACTTTGTAGATGAAGAATCCTTATCTATTTCTCCCCGCGAGACTATCGACCATGATACCGTTGTTAAGATGGGACTCTCTTGGAATCCCGTCTTATCCTCTTGGGTCGTCGACAAGGATCACATCTTTGCGTCCTATCGTCCGACCGACCACTTTCATGTTCCCTTCGGTCTTCTTCCTCCTCACGTTCAGACGAGAGGATTTCCCGCTGGTCCCCCTACTACGGGTACCACTCCTACCCCTTCGTTTGATATTCCTTCTTCATCCCATCAGCGTGTTCCCGACCCTATTAGCACTCCTTTGATGACCATGGATGACCTTCCTCATGGCTTCACTCCGCCTGCTCCCTCTGGACCCTACGATCGGATTTTCGAGTATCTCGAGCGATTGGAGAGAAAGGTGGAGCTGTAGATTGTCTACCTTCAAGAGCTAAGGTGTTACACTTAGTTGGAGCCATAAAATCAATCCTTGTGATTGATAGGTAATTTTCTCAACACCCATGTTGAAAGTTAGATTTTTGTATATGTTTGCACAACTAGTACATGGTGTTCAATTTTGAAAAATTTTTATACCAAAATTTCGGTTTTCATGTTTTGAAAACATTTTGTGCTTCCGTTGCGATTTGAACACCGTATATCGATCCCTTTCAAGTGGTATCAAGAGCTAAGGTTACTAGTTTTGTGGCAACAATCAAGATATTATATTGAGGGCGATTTCTAACCGTTTGAGATGAAAATTTGCAACAAAACCGAGGCCTTCTGTGGGGAATTTCGGGCAGCGTTTGCTGCCCGTTTCGGGCAGCTCGGGCTGCCCGAGGGCTGCCCTTTCGGGCAGCAAGGGCAGCCCGAACAGCCCCTAAAGTTTAATAAAAAAAAAAAAAATTTTTTTGCATGTTGGCCGGAATCCGGCGACGGCGATGACGACTAGGGTTTCCAAAAGTGTTTTGGAATACAAAGTGTCATGGGCCTTGAGTTGTTGGGCCATTAGTTGGTCACATTTTGT
>NC_133114.1:7524227-7535485 GCF_022965805.1 Primulina eburnea
TGGAGACTCGTTTCGACACTCGTTTCTGTTGGGACATCGAATTCTCGCACCCAAGATGCAGCGGAAGTTTAAAAATATTTTTGCTTGGGCATCGTGTGTTTAAAACATTCATAGGGCGTTTAGAATTATACCTTTGCGTTCTAAACGTTGGACTCCAAACTATTCCGGTTAGAGGCGGATATAGCCCTTCTTGTAAATCCCTACGAACAGATCTTCAACTTTAATCGCCTACTTAGGTCCACGATCGAAGACTGTTTTCCTCGTTTTGTTTGCACTAGAAAACCCAAACGATTCATGCGTTGAGACTGAAGCCTCCGAATTTCCAAAATCCGGATACAAAGCGGCGCGGCGGTGGAAGAAGGAAGATGGCCAAAATTCTCACCAATTTCTCTATGTCTTGGCCGAGAGTTACATGATTCAAAATCATGGGTTTTTTGGCTAATTTATTCTTAATCAATCATTAAGAAATATTGTAGATTCTTAATCCATAATTAAGCAAATCTAATTTGCTTCAATAACCAAAATTTCTTCCAAACTTGAAAGGGGTGGCCGTAGGTTTTCTTTTGATTTGGAAAGGGAATTTTGTTTTATTATGTACAAGAAAACATCAATCTTTCATTAAGACCCTTATGGTGTATTTATAGAGTGAGACTTCTAATCTAATTAGGAGTCCATCTCCCACAAGGACTCTACCAATTTCATTATATTTAAACTCCGATATAATTAATATATAATGTATTTATTAAATTTTAATAATACATGATATAATAATATCATGTACACATATTTTATATCACCATATAAAATATATACATGTATATGTATGTTAAATTAAATAACTATTATTTAATTTATAAACTAACTCTTTAGTTAATTTAATTCTAGACTCCTCTAGAATATTCATGGGAATTTTTGCATATTAGTAGTCACTACTACTAGCACCACCATTTAATTAGCAAATTCCAAATTCACTAAATAAATGATTCCGAACTCATTATAACCCCGATCGACGATCCGAGAGCGCCGATGTATCAAAGTTATAAGTCTTGTTCATATAATGAAAATCGAAAATTTCGAAGATCAAAATTTTCATTCACCAAATTTGGAACTTACCATATATGGCAGTTACCATATTTGGCAGCTGCCAGTTTTAGTGAACTCCTTCACAAAACAGGCAGTTCCACTCTCCTTCCTTATTTAGCAATCATGCTAACTTCCATTTCTTCCATCGTATGGAATCAGCTCATAAACTCCTTTATAAGCTTCCTGTTTGATCTCCACCAAACTATAGTCGCCAAATTCCAACTCCTTGAAATTTGACTATCTCAACGGGAACACAGAATCCGATACTTGTGTGACCCTCAATGGTTCAGGGATACAGCTAGCCGTGGGTTCACATCTCCATGTGATTCAGAATAACATTTATTCTTATTCGGGCTTACCCTAGTTAGCCCCATTCTTTTCATCAACACCTTGATCAAGAATGTCAGAATTCATTTCTGATTGCACCCATCGGATCATGGTAAGAGCGTCTAGTAGCATCGTCCCCATGATCCCCTAGGTATCACTGATAGTGCTTGCAAGAACCTTTAGTCATGGTTAGCGTACAGTACGGTCCCTTCAACACATATATCCCTATCGAATCTGCAACCATTGGTATATCGAGAGTTGCATATGAATTCGATAACGATGTGATTTATCTTTGAGTACTAATAGTGACATGGTATGTGCAACTAAGAAAACACCTTTTTCTAAAGCACATTTCTTGCTCTGGCCAAAGACTCCTTGCACTATTAACTCATCAGATCACATAGGATATCTTCTCCCGTAGGCGAACGATGAATCCCCGACTACAATGCATTTGCTCCTACGTATTTCGAAACTACACCCAACCTCGCCACCTGATGACCCTCGATGGAGTCGGTAAACGGATCAAAGTGCATGCTAGTACGTATAGCCCCTACATTGTCTCGGGTCAAAGGACTAATGGTGTACAACCATAACTTCGGACTATTCCACTCGATAAGTGGGAACCACTTGGATAGTCCGAGGGAGGGTTGTTCAGTGCATCATCATATGATCTCCCATCTGTGTGAATGGACATCTCCATGACCTTGCCAATGAAACATGGCGTTTACATCACAGATGCTAGTCTTGAGCTCGAGCGACCTTTATCCTTGTTTTAGGCGGCTGATTCGACTAGGAACCTGTTTAGAATATACGGTACTCTTCCTAATGAGTTTCATGATCTTACGTGGAGTCGCAGACCTCATGGTACCTATTGTATATTCAAGGACTTTATCTATGCAGCTTGCATGGGTATACAGATAAAGTATAATGCCATAATCGAATAAAATCGTAAAATATTATTAAAATAAAGATTGTTTTACATTAGAGTCAATAAAGTCCGAGCCACAAGTTGGCTTGCCGGGCACCTACTCTAACAGTTTCTCCCTTTTGGAGTCTACCTTAGAGCGCCATCATACTGAGACTTCCTCGCGTCTTGATTCCATCGAGGCTGAGATGAGGAGCCATAGAGAGTCGCGGGATGCGGATTCTTAGCTTCTATTTTTTGTTATTTTTGTTTATTTTATCTTTATGCATCATTGTATAAAAGACTTGCATTTATTAGTGGATATTTTACCTGTTTACTTGTCTATCTTTATGCTTATGTCTTTTTGATTATCGCAAAAAGGGGGAGAATTTATTTGGTTAAAATTGCTATTAAATGGTTATTAAATAAATTCGCCTTAATTCAACCTCTTAGACTTGTTATTTGATTAAGGGGGAGTTATTTAATAACATTCAGATTATGTTGATTATTGTTTCTCAATTTTTAACCAAGTTTTGTGATCATCAAAAAGGGGGAGATTGTTACGCCTTAAACGCATACAAATCTCGAGGATGAGATTAATGTTTTTAATGCTGTAACATATCCCAAAGTTTTTGTTTTGATGATACGAAGTCAAGAACGGACGTTCCGAAGCATAAACAGAAGATCCGAACCTTGGCGTCCAAGACTAGTATAAATAGGCCTTTGAGGATGCATTCTCAATCATCCCACTCCATTCTCTCTTTTCTCTTACAAAGCTTTCTACTATCTCTTGTGTGCGTTGATTAAAAGAATTGTAATATCAAAAAGAGTTGTAGAAAAAGAGTGAAAGTAATACTCTCGAGTGGGTTGTAATGTTCGTGGCTATCCTTGGAGCCCTCAAGGCCAAGTAGACGCATCGAGGCGTGGTTGTAAAAGCTAGCTTGGAGCTCCTAAAGCCAAGTCGTTATAGTGATACCTCGATCCTCATCGAGAAGGGGAGACGTAGACGATTCTTCGTCGAACTTCCATAAACATCTCTTTCCCTCTTTACTTTACGCATTTATTTTACGCACTTACTTTACGCATTCATTTATCGTATTTGTGATTGTCCCTCAAGTCTTCCGCTTGCAATTTTTGCAAACTCGTTTTAAAAACGCTAAAGGGCCTTAAAGAACCTATTCACCCCCCCTTTAGGTTCTTCACCAGAAACAATTGTCCTAGGCATGCCATGCAACCTAACGACTTCTCTAAAGAACAAATCCGCCATGTTTGAAGCATCAACGGTTTTATGACAAGCTATAAAATGTGCCATCTTAGAGAATCTATCCACAACAACCAAAATAGAATCCCTCCCTTTCTTAGTCCTAGGCAACCCCAAAATAAAGTCCATAGAAATGTCAATCCAAGTTCTTTTTAAGAATAGCACGCAAAGTGTTCCCAAAGTTCTATTGACAACTTCAGTTTATCCATCCGTTTGAGGATGAAAAGTAGTAGAAAACAACAATTTTGTGCAAAGTTTAGCCCATAAAGTCTTCCAAAAGTAACTCAAAAATTTAACATCGCGAACAGAATCAATAGTCCTAGGCATGCCATGCAACCTAACGACTTCTCTAAAGAACAAATCCGTAATGTTTGAAGCATCATCGGTTTTATGACAAGCTATAAATTGTGCCATCTTAGAGAATCTATCCACAACAACAAAAATAGAATCCCTCCCCTTCTTAGTCCTAGGCAACCCCAAAAAAAAGTCCATAGAAATGTCAATCCAAGTTCTTTTTAAGAATAGCACGCAAAATTGTTTCCAAAGTTATATTGACAACTTCAGTTTGTCCATCCGTTTGAGGATGACAAGTAGTAGAAAATAACAATTTTGTGCCAAGTTTAGCCCATAAAGTCTTCCATATGTAACTCAAGAATTTAACATCGCGACTAGAAACAATAGTCCTAGGCATGCCATGCAACCTAACGATTTCTCTAAAGAACAAATTCGCAATGTTTGAAGCATCATCGGTTTTATGACAAGCTATAAAATGTGCCATCTCAGAAAATCTATCCACAACAACCAAAATAGAATCTCTCCCCTTCTTAGTCCTAGGCAACCCCAAAATAAAGTCCATAGAAATGTCAATCCAAGTTCTTTTTAAGAATAGCACGCAAAAGTGTTCCCAAAGTTCTATTGACAACTTCAGTTTTTCCATCCGTTCGAGGATGAAAAGTAGTAGAAAACAACAATTTTGTGCCAAGTTTAGCCCATAGAGTTTTCCAAAAGTAACTCAAGAATTTAACATCGCGACCAGAAACAATAGTCCTATGAATGCCATGCAACCTATCGACTTCTCTAAAGAACAAATCCGCCATGTTTGAAGCATCATCGATTTTAGGACAATCTATAAAATGTGCCATCTTAGAGAATCTATCCACAACAACAAAAATAGAATCCCCACCCTTCTTAGTCCTGGGCAACCCAAAATAAAAGTCCATAGAAATGTCAATCCAAGTTCTTTTTAAGAATAGCACGCAAAGGTGTTCCCAAAGTTCTATTGACAACTTCAGTTTGTCCATCCGTTTGAGGATGACAAGTAGTAGAAAACAACAATTTTGTGCCAAGTTTAGCCCATAAAGTCTTCCAAAAGTAACTCAAGAATTTAACATTGCGAACAAAATCAATAGTCCTAGGCCTGCCATGCAACTTAACGAATTCTATAAAGAACAAATCCGCAATGTTTGAAGCATCATCGGTTTTATGACAAGCTATAAAATGTGTCATCTTAGAGAATCTATCCACAACAACAAATATAGAATCCCTCCCCTTCTTAGTCATAGGCAACCCCTAAATAAAGTCCATAGAAATGTCAATCCAAGTTCTTTTTAAGAATAGCACGCAAAAGTGTTCCCAAAGTTCTATTGACAACTTCAGTTTGTCCATCCGTTTGAGGATGACAAGTAGTAGAAAATAACAATTTTGTGCCAAGTTTAGCCCATAAAGTCTTCCATAAGTAACTCAAGAATTTAACATCGCGACTAGAAACAATAGTCCTAGGCATGCCATGCAACCTAACGATTTCTCTAAAGAACAAATTTGCAATGTTTGAAGCATCATCGGTTTTATGACAAGCTATAAAATGTGTCATCTCAGAAAATCTATCCACAACAACCAAAATAGAATCTCTCCCCTTCTTAGTCCTAGGCAACCCCAAAATAAAGTCCATAGAAATGTCAATCCAAGTTCTTTTTAAGAATAGCACGCAAAAGTGTTCCCAAAGTTCTATTGACAACTTCAGTTTGTCCATCCGTTCGAGGATGAAAAGTAGTAGAAAACAACAATTTTGTGCCAAGTTTAGCCCATAGAGTTTTCCAAAAGTAACTCAAGAATTTAACATCGCGACCAGAAACAATAGTCCTAGGAATGCCATGCAACCTATCGACTTCTCTAAAGAACAAATCCGCCATGTTTGAAGCATCATCGTTTTAGACAAGCTATAAAATGTGCATCTTAGAGAATCTATCCACAACAACAAAAATAGAATCCCACCCTTCTTAGTCCTAGGCAACCCAAAATAAAAGTCCATAGAAATGTCAATCCAAGTTCTTTTTAAGAATAGCACGCAAGGTGTTATCTCTCTAAACATTGACAACTGTACCATTTTGTATGTATGAGGTAAAAGATATATATACCACCTTTGTCTTTTTCCTACTCTTAAAAAGAACTTGAGATTCGACATATATTTGTGAATTTTAAATGGGCCAAATGTTTTTGGTGAAAAATAAGTTTTTGGGCCCTTAAGTTTAAAATTACAAAAGTTGCAAATTTTTCTCATAAAATAAATAATTGAAGTTGGACTTTAATTATTTATAGTAAATTGTGATTTATAAGAAATTCGGTTATAAATAAATTAATTGGAAAGTAGACAAAGGTGTTTGTATACTTTGTTAATTTAGTTTATAATCGTGGCGGTTAGTGATTGGATCAAGATATATAATATTGGATCAATTAATTATAGTGATAATTAATTGATGGTGTATGATATGTGATATTATGCATGAAGGATGATCAAAAGCCCAAGCCCAATTTGCTAGGTGTATGCTAGGATATTTGTGTTGTATGATTGTAATAATTATCAATTTCAAGTGGGCTTGGTTTATGGCCCGTTCTCACCCCCCATGAGATGTATCCCTATGTGCCATGGATATTTAATTGTAAATATTAGAATAGTGGAAGATCAAGATTGGAAGATGGTGGCCTTGGTGATTATGAAGATCGAAGACATGTAATATTGGATGCTAATGTAATAATGTAGTTGCATTTGCATCCCGTGCATTTACCCTAGGATTGGACCTAGGCCCGTGTTTAGCTCACACGGGCCATTAGTATTGGGGCGATTGATCATCCTTGTTTTGTTTACTGTTTATAATATATGCATGATATGTTATAAATAATGAGTATGTGCGTTATTATTATGATAATAACAAAGTTGCATGAATCCGACAAACATACGATCAAACATGGCGAGCTTTTAAATAAAATTAATGATGAGACCTTTCAAAATTAAAAAACCCTCATTTTGAATAAGATTCAAAATTAATATCAAGCCCGAAAAGGGGAATTATAAAATTGGTTATAATTTCCTTGTCTTCCATCGACAATGGGTGCATGATGAACGCTACCCGTACTCGGGGCTCGGCTCATATTATTGGGGGAGCTTTGGGTGCCGGAAAGCTGTGACATCCATTGACATGGTGATGTGAACTACGTGGAACTCCCATGATTTCGGCTCATATTATTGAGGGAACTCATGGCGACCGTCCATTAAGGTTCAACATCGATGGGTAAGGCTTGACACGTGAAGATGAACGACGTCTATAATGGGTCCTAATCAAACGTGAGACAAAAGTTTACGTAGAGGGTTGCATTGTGATGCAATTGGAAACTACCTTTTAGGAATTGTGATTGGCTGATATTATTCGGGATCACAATTCGCTAATTGGACCTTACGTACCTACTGAGGAAAGGAGTTTCCCGTTTTCACTAGTGGGTAGTGAAAGATGTCAAAACAGTGGGAGCAAATATTTATGAAGTAAAAGTCCAAACTTCATATCTTACTAAATATTTTAAAATAGTCAACAACATTTATCTGTTTTACTTTTCAGTACAAATTGACAATGTCTTCGATTCGCAATCCAATATCTATAATACTCGACAACCACATATTAACTGAACCTAATTACCTCACTTGGCTAAGAAACATAAAAATCGTCTTGAATTCGGAAAGGGTAGCATATACACTGACTGAGTCGCCCCCTGTTGAGGCTCCGACTCACTGCAATCCTGAGGAATTGCAGGCTTACAAGGAATGGTGTGACCGTGACTTGATAGCCAGGTGTTATATGTTGACTTCTATGAATGATGAGCTGCAGAGGCGTTTTGAGGGTGCAAAGAGTGCTGCTGACATTCATTTGCACCTCAAGGAGCTCTTTGGAGAGCAAACACGTCCTCTTAGGCATGCTACCGTCTAGGAGCTGATCACTTTACGCATGCAAGATGGGGCCTCGGTCCATGAGCATGGCCTAAAGGTGATCGGGCTCGTGGACAAACTCGTTGGCATGGATCTGATCTTGCCTTCGGAGTTGACCACCGACGTGTTGCTCTTATCGCTGCCTAGCTCATTTGATCCTTTTGTGGTGAACTTCAACATGAACAAGATTGAACCAACCCTTGAGGAGTTGGTGAATATGCTTGTTACGTTTGAATCCACCATCAAGAAAGAGAAGTTGGTACTTTATGTGGGTTCTTCATCTGGTACGAAGATTGATCCACATGGGAATGGAAAGAAGCGTTCTTTCCAACGTCCCAAGAAGAACGTGCCCTTGTTGAGGCAATCTCCGAATCCCGTTGTGGCAGCCACACCAGTTAAGGCTGACAAGACTGCTGATGAATGTCATCACTGCAAGAAGCCTGGACATTGGAGGCAAATTTGCAAGGAATATCTGGCCCAGAAGTGTTCTGGAAACGTTATGTTCTAAATTTAAGTAAACGTTTCAATTAACTCTACTTCTTGGGTATTAGATACCGGTTGTGACTCACATCTCTATAATGAGTTATAGGTGATGGGAAGAAGTAGAATGCTTAAGGAAGGTGTGACCTTCTAGAGGATGAGCAATGGAGCAAGAGTTGCTGCCAAGGCTATTGAAGATGTTTACTTATTATTGAAAAATAGTTTAAGTTAATTTTATGAGATGTTTTGTTTGTACCTATTTTTGTAAAAACATTGTTTCCATTTCTATGTTGATAAAAATGGATATTCTTGTTTATTTTGCAAAGGTGTTTGCAACATTTACATGAATGAATGTTTGATTGGTACTAATGAACTTGAAAACGATCTCTATAACTTAAATTAAAAGATATTCCACTAAATGTCCATTAAAAGGCATACACCATATGAGATATGGATGGGTAAGCCTCCTAAGTATTCTTATCTTAGAATATGGGGGTGCCCTGCTTATGAAGCAGGTAATGGGAGATAAATTGGATAGTCGATCCATTTTATGTTAATTTGTGGGATATCCAATGAATTCGATTGGATACTACTTCTATCATCCCCAAGAAACAAAAGTGTTTGTTTCTAGGAATGCGACCATTTTGGAAAAAGGAATTTCTATTGGATAGAAAAAGGGAGATGATAGAACTCGAAAAGGTTCGAGAGACACCCACAATTATAGAACCCACACCCGAAGAGCCAAGAGAGGAGATACAAGCTCCTAGAAGATCCGAGAGAGTCTCGAGACCACCTATGAGGTATGGTCTGCTTCTTGAAGAGGGCCATGATGAGCCTAACCATGGATGTGATCCAAGGACCTTCAAGGAAGCATTATCTGATGCCGATTCATCCAAGTGACTTGAAGCAATGGAATCTGAGTTGAATTCCATGCATTCGAACCAAGTGTAGGATCTCGTGGATCCACCTGAGGGAATAGTTCCCATAGGGACTTGGGACTGATGGGAAGATATTGACCTTCAAGGTGCGATTGGTGGCAAAAGGATATACTCAAAGACAAGGAGTTGACTTTGAGGAAACCTTTTCCCCAGTCGCAATGTTCAAGTCCATAAGGATTTTGCTAGCCATAGCTGCATGGTATGACTATGAGATATGGCAGATGGATGTCAAGACAGACTTTCTTAATGGGGATTTTAAGAAAGTTATTTACATGTCTTAACCTGAAGGGTTAACATCTATCGGAAGTGAGCATATGGTATGCAAACTTCAGAGATCTATTTATGATCTAAAGCAGGCATCTAGGAGTTGTAACCTCAGATTCGACAGTACAATCAAATAGTTTGATTTACTAAGAATCATGAGGAACCCTATGTGTATAAGAGGGTCAGTGGGAGTGTTGTGACATTCCTGGTGTTGTATGTTGATGACATTCTACTCATTGGGAATGATGTAGGAATGTTGCAATCAACTAAGATATGGTTAGCGAGTAAGTTCTCGATGCACGACTTGGGTGAAGCATCTTTTGTATTGGGAATACAAATCTATTGAGATAGATCGAGAAGATTGCTTGGTCTCACCCAGTCCACATACATGATACCATCGTGAAGCGGTTCTCGATGGATGAGTCCATGAAAGGACATCTACCAATGTGTCATGGCGTGTCCCTATCCAAGTCTGTATCCCAAGACTGATGCAGAGATAGTGGCGATGACACGCATTCCGTATGCTTCGGCAATTGGTAGCATCATGTATGGGATGATATCTACACGTCTTGACGTGGCTTCCGCACTAAGTGTAGTGAGTAGATATCAATCGAACCCTGGTCTTCCACACTGAAAGCTGTGAAAGACATCCTCAAGTAGTTGAGAAGGACCAATAAGTTGTTCTTGGTCTATGGGGTGGAGAACTGAGATTGGAAGGCTATACCGACTCTAGCTTCCAAAGCGATATCGATGACTCGAAGTCAACCTCTGGATTTGTATTCATGCTCAATGGTGCTGATGTCTCTTGGAAGAGTTCCAAGCAAGACAATATTACGGATTCCAGCACAGAGGCCGAATACATTGCTGCATCAGATGCAGCAAGGGAGGCTGTTTGGATAAGGAATTTCGTCTAAGAGTTAGACGTCATTCCTAATGAAGTTGCTCCTATCATGGTGTTGTGTGACAACACGGGAGCTATAGCTCAAGCAAAGGAGCCTAGGTCTCATCAGAAATCCAAACTAGTATTGAGAAAGTACCACATCCTCGGAGAGAGTGTGGAAAGTAGAGAAGTGTCTTTTGACACAGTCGGCTCCGCAGATAATGTTGTTGATCCACTAGCTAAGCCTTTACCTGGACCATTATTCGACAAGCATCGCGAATCAATGGGTTTAAAGCATATGGGTAGTTGGCTCTAGTGCAAGTGGGAGATTGTTAGAGTAGGTGCCCGTCGAGCCAAGTGTTGGCCGAGTGTTCACAATGAAACTCTATGTATAAGCAATCTTTATTTTAATAATATTTGAAATTATTAGTATGGCACATCTTTATCTGTATATCCATGCTAGTTGCATAGATAAAGCCCTTGAATATACAAATAGTAGAAATAATATGAGATACTCATATGATGAGTATCATGAAACTCATATTTGTAATACTGTATATTCTAAACGGTTCCTAGTCGATTCAGCCGCCACTAAGAAGGATATAGGCCGCTCGAGTTAGAGACTAGTATCTGCGATGTGAGTACCATGTTTCATTGGTAGGGGACATTGTGATGTCCGAGCATGCAGATAGGTGCTCCTGGTAGAGTGCACTGAACAACCCTCCATTAAAGGACTTTCCAAGTGGTTCTCACTTATCGAGTGGAAAAGTCCTGGTTTATGGTTGTACACCATTAGTCCTTATGACCCGGGACAACATTGAGACTCTATGTGCTAGAATTACACTTTGACTTGTTTACCGACTCTCATG